>NC_046384.1:9510285-9732785 GCF_011125445.2 Fundulus heteroclitus
GTTGTTACAGCTACCCCGGAGCCCAGTGAGAGAAGCCGCTCAGCCTCTCGTCGTCTCGGTCATCACCTCCATGACTCGCAGCTGGCCCCTCGAGTGAGGCTCATCATTCCACCTAGCAGAGCCCCACGCATCAAGGAGAGCCAGCTGTGGGAGTTCTACTACGGTGACCGAGACGACCTTCTGCCCTGCTGGCCAGCTGCCACCCCCGAGATTGCCCCAGATTCCTCATCTGTCCCCTCCCGGCGAAGACAGCAGAACCACCGGCGCGGAGGGTCCGTCAAGGCTAAAGAGGAGGATCCGCCTCCAACCTCGGCGTCCGCTGAAGCCTGTAGCCCGGCGCCGCTCTCTGAAGCCTGTAGCCCGGCGCCGCTCTCTGAAGCCTGTAGCCCGGCGCCGCTCTCTGAAGCCTGTAGCCCGGCGCCGCTCTCTGAAGCCTGTAGCCCGGCGCCGCTTTCTGAAGCCTGTTGCCTGTCACTGCCTGAAGTAGCCGAGGAGAGGGTTCCGCCTCCACCAGTAAGCTCCGCTCTGCCGGCCGCCGAAGGATCTGCTCTGCCGACCACTGAAGGCTCCGTCCTGCCGGCCGCCAAGAAAATAGATCCACCGGCCGACGAGGATGAGCCCGAGGTCTCCGAGGGAGCCGCTTTGCCTCAGCCCGAGGCCTCCGAGGGAGCCGCTTTGCCTCAGCCCGAGGCCTCCGAGGGAGCCGCTTTGCCTCAGCCCGAGGCCTCCGAGGGAGCCGCTTTGCCTCAGCCCGAGGCCTCCGAGGGAGCCGCTTTGCCTCAGCCCGAGGCCTCCGAGGGAGCCGCTTTGCCTCTGTCCAAGCCTCGTGAGGAGGTCCAGGAGGACCTGCCTCCGCCCAAGCCTCGTGAGGAGGTCCAGGAGGACCTGCCTCCGCCCAAGCCTCGTGAGGAGGTCCAGGAGGACCTGCCTCCGCCCAAGCCTCGTGAGGAGGTCCAGGAGGACCTGCCTCCGCCCAAGCCTCGTGAGGAGGTCCAGGAGGACCTGCCTCCGCCCAAGCCTCGTGAGGAGGTCCAGGAGGACCTGCCTCCGCCCACGGTTTTCGCCGAGACCGGTAGCTTGGCCCTGCCTCTGACTTCTCTGTTTGGCCGGAGCCGCCGACTGCGGACTCCGAGCCGCTCGACTCTGCCTCGTCGGGGCCCGTCCACCACGGCGCCCGCCTCTGACTTCTCTGTTTGGCCGGAGCCGCAGACTGCGAACTTCGAGCCGCTCGACTCTGCCTCGTCGGGGCCGTCCACCACGGCGCCCGCCTCTGACTTCTCTGTTTTGCCGGAGCCACAGACTGCGGACTTCGAGCCGCTCGACCCTGCCTCGTCGGGGCCGTCCACCACGGCACCCGTCTCTGACTTTCCTGTTCGGCCGGAGCCGCCGACTGCGGTCTCCGGGCCGCTTGACTTTGCCTCGTCGGGGCCGCCCTCCTCGAGGGTTTAGTCGGGCGATGCTGCTCCGCCGCCTGCCTCGTCCAGGACGACCTCCACGAAGACTTTTTCTTTTTTGCTTAGCAGCCGTTCTTGCCTGAGCCCTTAAGGCCAGTGCCTTCTGTTATTTTTTGGGCTCGATTCCAGTTTTTGATTTACTTAGGATTTTTGGGGTTTTAGAGTTATTTAGGGGTTCTTGTTTTCTTAGAGTTCTTAGTCTCTGTTTTACTTTTGTTTTTCCTGCTCCGTTTTAGGATTCTAGATTTTGCCTTAGTTTCCAAGCTTTGCTTTGCTTCCTCATTTATAGCCTTAGTTCTCTGGTTTTCTCGTTAGTTTACTTGTTCATGTCCTAGTTTTCTTGTTTTGCCTTAATTTCTAGTTTAGCTTTAGTCTCATAGTTCTGCTTAGTATTTTGTTTTGATTTAGTAGTTTTTTGCTTCGGTTTTTCTTTTGTTATCCCTACCCTAGTTCTTCTGGTTTTGTTCTATAGGTTAGTTCATGCCTGGTTTTCTAGTTTTTGGTTTAGATCTGTAGTTTCCCAGCGCTCTTTAGGTCCCAGCGCTTCTTAGTTTTGTTTTGGCCCCCTAGCTCTTAGTCCCCTGGCGTGTTTGACGCTCTCCATTCTCCGGAATTTAGACGCCCTTAGTTCCTGGTATTTTTGTTTCCTGGCGTGTTAGGACGCCCTCTGACCCCTGTAGATTTCGTGTTTTTCTGGCGTGTTAGAACGCCCTTTGTCTCCTGGCGTATTAGGATGCCCTTTGTTCCTGGTTCCCTGGTGTTTAGATTTCTAGCGTTTAGATTTAGTGTTCCCGACGTGCTTAGACGCGCTCTGTTCTCGATTCCCCGGCGTGTTAGGACGCCCTCTGTTTTCGGTTCCCCGGCGTGTTAGGACGCCCTCTGTTTTCGGTTCCCCGGCGTGTTAGGACGCCCTCTGTTTTCGGTTCCCCGGCGTGTTAGGACGCCCTCTGTTTTCAGTTCCCCGGCGTGTTAGGACGCCCTTTGTTCTCGGTTCCCCGGCGTGTTGGGACGCCCTCTGTTCTCGGTTCCCCGGCGTGTAAGTACGCCCTCCGTTCTTGTTCCTAGGCGTTTTAGATGTTCCTGCTTCCGTCATATCCCGACGTTCTCTTCCCCAGCCCCGGCGTTTTCCTCACGCCCCGGCAGGTTTCCCTTTGGCGCTAAGTACGCCCGTTCCTTCCCTTTGGCGTTAAGTACGCCCGTTCCTTCCCTTTGGCGTTAAGTACGCCCGTTCCTTCCCTTTGGCGTTAAGTACGCCCGTTCCTTCCCTTTGGCGTTAAGTACGCCGTTCCTTCCCTTTGGCGTTAAGTACGCCCGTTCCTTCCCTTTGGCGCTGTCGTGCGCTCGTTCCTTCCCTTTGGCGCTGTCGTGCGCCTCGTTCCTTCCTTTGGCGCTGTCGTGCGCTCGTTCCTTCCCTTTGGCGCTGTCGTGCGCTCGTTCCTTCCCTTTGGCGCTGTCGTGCGCCTCGTTCCTTCCCTTTGGCGCTGTCGTGCGCTCGTTCCTTCCCTTTGGCGCTGTCGTGCGCTCGTTCCTTCCCTTTGGCGCTGTCGTGCGCTCGTTCCTTCCCTTTGGCGCTGTCGTGCGCTCGTCCTTACTTGGCGTGTAGTGCGCCGTTCTTCCCTCTGGCGTTGTCGTACGCCTGTTCTTTCCCCTCTGGCGGTTGTACGTACGCCTGTTCTTCCCTCTGGCGTTGTCGTACGCCTGTTCTTCCCTCTGGCGTTGTCGTACGCCTGTTCTTCCCTCTGGCGTTGTCGTACGCCTGTTTCCTTCCCTGCTGGCGTTGTCGTACGCCTGTTTCTTCCCTCTGGCGTTGTTCGTACGCCTGGTTCTTCTTCCACTTCTGACGTTGTCGTACGCCTGTTTCTTCCCTCGTGGCGATGTTTCGCCTGTCGTGCCCGTGTTGCCTCGGTGGCGATGTTCGCCTGTCAACGTCGGTTAAACGCCTTTGTTTTGCCTACCAGCATCTGTTAGACATCCTTTTTAGTTCGCCCTAGTGGGTAGTTTTGGTTTGATTTTTAGCCCACGATCCTACTTTCCCTCCACCCACCCAGGTTAGATCAGCTTAGTTATGACTCTTGCCCGCCATCCTGCCGTCCCTCCACCCACCCTGGTTAGATCAGCTTAGTTATGACTCTTGCCCGCCATCCTGCCGTCCCTCCACCCACCCTGGTTCGGTCACTTTGTAGTTTGTTTTGTTTGATAGGCCGTCCGGAGTCCGGCCTTGAGGGGGGGGGTAATGTCATGGTTGAGTTTTGGTTTGGCTTTGTTTTTCTGTTATTTTCATTTTTTCATCTCTTTTGGGTTAGGTTTGACTTTATTGTTAGTTTTCAGTCATCAGTTATTTTCTGTCATTTTTCACTTCACCTCCTCAGCAGTCAGTCACACCTGTTATCATTTACCAGTCAATTAGCCAGATCCTTGTTCCACCTGTGTAGTGCTCTATTTAAACCTCCCTCTGCCTTCAGTTCAGCACTGGGCCGTCATCATTCCACACCTCTCCATGCCAGTCCCCCGTTTTGCCCTGGAAGCTTTGTTTTGCTCCTGTTGTTAAGGTTAGTCCTGTCAGTCACTCTAAAGACTGTTTGTTCACTGTTTGTTCCTGGAGAGGTTCGGCTCTGTGTCCTGGTGTCTCCAGAGAACTGCTAACTGGACTAGCCATCCTGGAAAGGCTCTGCTCTGTGCCCTGGTGTCTCTCAAGTTCTGCTAACCTGACTAGCCGCACTGGAGAAGCTCAGCTCTGTGCCCTGGTGTCTCTCAAGTTCTGCTAACCTGACTAGCCGCCCTGGTGAAGCTCAGCTCTGTGCCCTGGTGTCTCCAATGAACGGCTAACCTGAGTGCTATGAGGCCTGCTAGCCGAGCAGCACCTTGCAAGTGTGGACTCTCTGTCTCCGGGCCGTCAGCTCCTGCCATCACATTCATCCCTGACCTTCTGCAGTCCTGAACCTCCGGTCTTCATCATTCACCACCCAGCATACTTCCTTCAATAAAGACTCAAACTTTTAGTCCCGTGTGTGCGTCCTGAGTTCATCAGTAAACAAAACCTTGACAGTATGTATATATATGTATGTATATATGTATATATATATATATATATGTATGTATATATGTATATATATATATATATATATATATATATATATATATGTTAGTATATTCTGTATGTATATAGTCTCATATTGTGTCGTATATCTATTATATGTGTCTGTCTCTCTATCTGTTCTGTCTCTCTCTCTATCTTGTGTCTGTCTTCTCTTTCTACTCTCTCTTCTCTCATCTCCTCTCTACTCCTTCTCTGCCACTCTATGTCTGTGTGTCTCTCTATCTCTCTATCTCTCTCTACTCCTATCTCTCTCTCTCTCTACTCTTTCTATCTCTCTCTCCTATCTCTCTATCTTATATTCTATCTATGTCTGTATCTCATATGTACGGTATTTTTATTTGCAAAAACCTTTTAAAGCCATGAATCATTTTCTTTCTACTTCATATTTATGCTCCACTTTGTGTTGGTCGCTCACATTAAATCCCAATGAAATGCATTGAAGGTTTAGTTATAACTTGATATAGAGTCGCTCTGCGCATCTTAATAAATTTCTAGGGTTCCTCGAATGTGTTTTGCTATGAGCAGTGCATCAAGTTCATCTAAAGGCACACAAATGACCCACACCTGACTCAAAAAGAAAAGGGGAAATCAGCTGTCGATCGATACTCAAAGCACCGTAGCTCGTCTAACCGCTTGTGTCGGTTTGTTTTCGCGGCGCGACTTTCCTGAACAAAGGAGCCGCTTCCTTCGATAAGGCGTTACAGATAAAATGGTGCAGATAGAGCTGAGATTCAAATTGTTTCATTCCTCCTTTAATCCTGTTATCGATGCCAATAAACGTCGACAGGAGGCAGAAAGCAAGTTCTCAGAAATACAAAACCTTATTGTGAATCACTTCTGAAAGCTTGACTGAGTGATCAATACCAAAGTCTTGTTAAGATGTGCAGCCTTTTTTTTTTTTTTTTGTTGAAGTGATCACAAACCACTGGAGAGCTAGCTGAAGTGGAGGCTTTGAATTGTTTGTTTCAGCCATCTGTTAAAGCCAAGACAGTAAAAAGAAATAGAAAGGAGCGCTTATCAAAAGCTATCACATTCTCACAGAGAGATAAATCAACTGACTGTAAAAAAAAAAAAAAAAAAGTGGAACCCCCCTCAGAATAACTTGTAAAGCTGCGTTTGAAGACATGTGACGGGCTGTGTCTTTGAAGAGACAAATAGATGAACCGAGAGAGGGAAAAAACAACCTTTGATCCCCAAATAGGAGCTACAACCATTCATTAGACACCATCCCTCCATCTACTCCTCCAAGCGCTCCACGGTTTGCTGCTCTTTTAGGCTTAAACAGTCCGACGGACGCACCTTCTGCTTTTTACAGACTACCTGCCACTACAACGAAGTCTGTAACTGAGCAATTACGGTCGGTAGTTGAAGCGCTTTCACCCAACAAGGTTTTGTGTTTTTGGCTGTGTCAGGTTAAGGTTAAAGAGGAGAGATTCAGGGCCGTTGTTGCAGGATAAAAGTAAACTGGATGTCTACATATCTAAAAATTTACACTCTCTAACAGGGTTATAATTCAGGCTTCACAATATTAGGAAAGCAGGCAGTTATCTTATTAGGTATAGCAATTAACCTGCGTCTTCTTTGTTGTTTGTCTCATCCTTTTCCCCCCTGCCACTTTCTATGCAAGCTTAACTTTTCACAAAACCCCAAGGAACCTTATTTTTTGGTTGGTTTTTAGCTTTGTTGTAACAATGCTTTTTGGCAAAAACTCTTTATTTCCATCTAAATGGAGCCATATTTGTTAAGAGAAGTGTATTTCTGGGTTGAGCAGCAGATCCAAGCATGTGGGTCACATCCATGAAAAACTTGCCAGATCATCTATGCCGATTCAAGACACTTTATTTTGCTATTAATTTGTTTTTGGTGGTGTTTATTGGGTTAAATAAGTCATATTGGAAGAAACAGGATGCATTGTTTACTTAGCAATCTTGTTTCTTGTGAGGGAATTGGCATCATCACTGTCTCCACCATAGGCACAAAAACAAAAAAAGGCACAATCCCTCATATGCAACTCAGCTACTTAAAGGGTAACTCACTCCCAAATCAACTTTTTGTTGGCAATAAACTGTTAACATGGTAGTCTTATAGTACTGTCTACATATCCTGGTCATTATTTTGAAAAAGTTGTATATATTTGTTGAAATCCTGTTTTTGTGTCTAAAATTGTCAGTGTAGCGCCCTCCTGGGGTTAAATGGTGGTTTTACATTGAATTTAGAATCCATATTGCTACAGGTTCAACGATTTTTGTAAGGCAATTTGGAGAAACTGATGGTAGGTCTTGTGCTGTTGGGTATGGCAATCCGTTTTAACATTTAATCAGTAAGTTTAACTATCCGGAATTACCATTAGATATCTATAACGTCATTTTGGCTATTCGTAATGTTACTGTGACTAGTATGAATTTTGATTTAAGATATAGCTAATGTCATTCTGACTAGTCAAAACTAAATTACAGATATCTATTCAAATTCAAAAAAGTTTGAATCTTATTTGTCAAAATGGAATTACAGATATCTGTAATTAGAGTTTTGACAAGTGAAAAATATATTTTGAATAAGAGTTTTCACTAGGCAAAATTATGTTGCAGATATCAGTAATCAATATCCAGTCTAGCAATTAAATGTTAATCGTCTTGCCATAGTCTGTCTCACAGGCAGACAGCTGCTGCCTCGTCCTGAAACCCGCCTCCACTGCCTCGGCAGCACCTGCTTCGGGCATTGCTGAGTCAGCGTCTTTATTTCTGGGTTGAGTAGCAGATCCAAGTATGTGGGTCACATCCATGAAAAACTTGCCAGATCATCTATGCCGATGCAAGACACTTTATTTTGCTATTAACTTGTGTTTGGTGGTGTTTATTGGGTTAAATAAGTCATATTGGAAGAAACAAGATGCATTGTTTACTTAGCAACCGTTGTTGTTGATGTCTCTCGAACGACGAGCAATCTTGTTTCTTGTGAGGGAATTGGCATCATCACTGTCTCCACCATAGGAACAAAAACAAAAAAAGGCACAATCCCTCATATGCAACTCAGCTACTTAAAGGGTAACTCACCCCTAAATCAACTTTTTGTTGGCAATAAACTGTTAACATGGTAGTCTTATAGTACTGTCTACATATCCTGGTCATTATTTTGAAAAAGTTGTATATATTTGTTGAAATCCTGTTTTTGTGTCTAAAATTGTCAGTGTAGCGCCCTCCTGGGGTTAAATGGTGGTTTTATATTGAATTTAGAATCCATATTGCTACAGGTTCAACGATTTTTGTAAGGCAATTTGGAGAAACTGATGTCAGTAGGTATTGTGCTGTTGCATATGGCAATCCGTTTTAACATTTAATCATGAAGTTTAACTATCCGGAATTACCATTAGAAATCTATAACATAATTTTGGCTATTCGTAATGTTACTGTGACTAGTATGAATTTTGATTTAAGATATAGCTAATGTCATTCTGACTAGTCAAAACTAAATTACAGATATCTATGATGACAAACGACACATGAATGGCAAAAAAGTTTGAATCTTATTTGTCAAAATGGAATTACAGATATCTGTAATTAGAGTTTGACAAGTGAAAAAGATATTTTGAATAAGAGTTTTCACTAGGCAAAATTATGTTGCAGATATCAGTAATCAATATCCAGTCAAGCAATTAAATGTTAATCGTCTTGCCAAAGCTGTCTCACAGGCAGTCAGCTGCTGCCTTGTCCTGAAACCCGCCTCCACTGCCTCGGCAGCACCTGCTTCGGGCATTGCTGAGTCAGCGTCTTTAGCCAGTGGCTCAAACTGATAAGGATCTGGTCCGCAGAGCTACATAAAGACTCCCTAAACGTCCGGAGACGAGGCGGTGAAAATCCTCCACCTCAAAAGACCAAACCGTGGCATAACTACCAGCATAACTATGCTCTCTCTCCATGATTCATATGGCAAATCAAGCTAGCTGCTGCTGCTTTCCCTGCATCCTGAACACAGCCTCCTCCCTTTCCCACATATCCCCGCCCACTTTGATGATGTTTTTCAAATTTGTCTGGGGGTGGGAATTTGCTTTTACATGGGGGTTAGTTACACTTTAACACACAAATGCATTTTCCTTGCAAGTGTGGAACTGTTAATCCAGGATTTGTACAGGTCTAGGGTCAGGAAAAGGTCAGCTAACATGTCTGGAAACCCTGCACACAAAACTGTTCAGACCTTTACCTTCAGGCTGGTGCCACAGAGCGCTGTTTGCAAAAAGCAGGCGTCACAGAAACAGTCACGTCTCTCCCCAGCTGTCTTCCCTGATGAGCACAGCCAGCACCTCACAGCTTGAGTAGTCAGCTAGCCTGCTGTGAAACAAAATAAGGATGTTGCACTTAGTTTTTTTTTTTCCTTCATGTAAAAAAATGGCTTTAATTACATTTACACATGTACTGTTACTTTTATTTTCCTCGAAATTTATATATTTATCTGTCGGAAAGTTCACACCACAAATCCTGCAGCACTTGTGCGACTCCATCATATCAATATTGACCAAAAGAGTTAAGACATTTCTCAGGCCATGTCACAACCGGCAAATAAAGTATGAAGAAGGAAGGCGAAAAGAGCAAAGCGTTTATTGGAGTTTTTTATTTGAAGAGAAGACACAATCCAGTTATGCACTCCTTAAAATTTACTATTAAAGAACAAAGGCCACTAGAAACTAGCCTATAATATAACCTGCAGATGGAGTGATTGCAAGCATGCTCAGAATGCCCCTCTATTGTAGCCCTCACAGGTTTATTGATCTCCCTTTTCTTGTTAGGTTGTTTATGTTTTGCTGTTCTGCTTTGCTTTGAGGCTGAGGAGCTCTCAAGATGTGGTCCAAACCTCTAATTCAGCTCCATATGAGTACCATCGCCGACTCTGCGGCTCTTTAAAGATTTGTTTTAATAGCCTCGTTAGGGTAGTGTTAAGAGAGAAAAGCAAATGGTGCTCCTCTAAAACATATTTCTGCAGATCGTTGATGTGAACGTTACAGTGTACAGGATGCCTCAGGAGCCATAGTTTCTTGCATCACCCACCGTCGGCTCTTTGCAGCTCGGGGAGAAAGGCTCAGATATAAGAATGCTCTTTTTACTTGTGTCCCAGTCATTGCAAAAATATTCAGAGAAATGTTTGACTTCAGCTACATTCTCTCCCGAAGGTCTCTGTGTGGCTGACACAGAAGAGAAAATTGAGCAGGCTGTTATCATCAAACAAAAAGGCTATATATTCTGTATTAAAGCTGCTGAAGGGATGCTGCTGCTGTGTGCCTGTGGCTTTCATTTTTTGTAAAATCAGCTGTAAAGAGTGAAAGCACGCTTACTGTCACAATTCAGCAGGCGTAATGTTACCGTGGATGGCATCAGTGAAAGAAGTACGACACAGTTAGATGCTGGTTATAAAGCAATGTGGTCGGCTTCTGTCTATGGTTCCAAAAGGCAAAAGGTTTTCTAAAAAAAAAAGTCAATTGCATCTGAGTGACTGAATTTGCAGCAATCTCTACTCCTGAATGAAGATTTGACAACAATGTGAAGTAAAACTCCCCTTTATCGGGGAGAAATCTCCTTGTTCGGTGGGGATGGTCTTTAGCCGCAACCGACTGGGGGATAGAAAAAGACAGAGCAGACACACAGAAAACCATAAAAGTACCGATCCACCAGTAGTTTCTATGTTAAAGCAAAGTAAAGAGCTAATGGCAGCATCAGCTCCTTTTTTAGCTTCTTCTAGGAGGAAGACACAGCTAAATAGGTAAGTGGTAATTAGATGGAGCAATAGCCTTTGTCTAAGAGAGAGAACGGCTTGTTTTATTTTTTTTTTTCAAAGGAATGATTCAGATGATGCCGACTGCCAGTTATGTATCACAACCAAATAGAAACGTCAAGCCAGATGAAAAAAAAACAAAAAACAGAGCTGACTTTAAGCTAATGGCAGCATTAATTGCAGATAATGCATAACGGGAGAGTAGTAGGAGAAAGTAGCAGTGGTGTCTAAACTTTGTCTAAACACAGGCCAAAAGTTAAAAATACTCAAATACGCAAAGACCTTTATTTTTCTTCTTTATTAAAAACACAAAACGTTTTGTTGTGTCATTTTTTTTTTTTTACTTTCTGGACAATAAATTTAACACAAAATTTAAATGAAATGAAAGCCTTGACTTTTGTTGAAAATGGACCTGTAAATAAAAAGAACAGCACAAAATCATTCTGACACCTGCAGTGGATTTAAACTACGGATTTATTTGTAATTAAATCAGCAAATATAGCTATGTCAAGATTAATAAAATAGATGCTTTGACATTTTTGAAATCTTCTTTTTTAAGGTGGTAAAAACCCGCTTTGGTCCCAAGAGCTAACAGCTAGTTAATTAGGAAGTTTGGCGAAACGTCTTTCTTTTTTATTTACGGCCAGTCTTTGCTGCTAATTGCTCAAAGATCTCCATAAACATAGTGGGGATATAGTGGCAGCATCACGGTATGGGAATGTTTCACTTTAGCAGGGACAGGGAAGCTAGATACATAGACGGTGCTAAATTCCAATGGTATTAATACCTTTTTGAGGCACAGTGGGCTTATAATAGCTATGTAAATCAAATTAAAGACATATCACATTATTTTCCTTTCAGAAGGCGGTTACATCACCGACACACACACAGACACCAAACCATAATCTGTGTCGGTGCATCAACCGATATGAGGAAGCTGACTTTTTCACAGCTAGATGAATGGGGGTTGGAAGGGCATTATCAGCCCCAGAGGGAAGATAAGAGCTACCTTGTTGGGCCAAAGAATCCAAAGGTCACTGGAATTTGACTTCACACCGGCGGACATGGAGACTCTGAAGGTCAAACAGATTGATGGGGGTGATCCTTTCACAAGAATGAGAACCACACCGGTCAGTCTGACAGAGTGTGCCAGAAATCCACCTGTTGTCCTCTTTTGTGCTTGGTGACACCTCCAAATTCGTTGTCTCAGTGGGGAAGGAAGAATCATATCTGGTACATCTCAGGACACCGTGACGCGCTGCGGCGGCGAGTCCTGAGGCAGAGCGTTGAACCCTGCAAGGATCAAGTAGCATATTAGCTCTAGTGGAGCACCCAGAATAAGTCAGGCCCCCTGGGTGCTGCTTTAAATATGATCACAGACATCATATTCAGCAACAATATAAAATATTGAACTACAAAATGCATGTAAAAGCTGCAGCTCTTTGCCTGACATAATTTAGCAAGGGCTGGATTAGAGAAAAACTATAACGAGCTTTACGAACAGTTAAAATCTGGACACTATAGCCGCTTTACTTTTTTTTTTTTTTTTACCACTTTCTTTTAATTGAGATTATCCTTCATCTGCTCCAGGATCTGACATTTCACACCAAAGTTGTAGCTGTGTTTGTGGAGCCATAGAATGAAGCATTTATTCCCTCAAGTGCAGTTTTTGTGCTTCATGGGTCTGTCAGGTTAAATGAATGACCACATTTAGAAAACCTACACTTTAGGACGTCTTCCAGGTGTTTTGTGCTGTGGTGCAGTTTGTCCAAATTCAGTAAAAGTATCCACAGATTATATTGGACAAACTTCACATGTTCCATTTAAAAAAAAAAATACAGATTATTAGGATTATTAATTTGCATCTAGTCATTAACTACAGTATATTAAATACAAGTGCAGTCTGACTAATATAACAACATAGTTTTAATAATTTGCTAATTTTGATTATCATAGATTGCAGATAATGAAAACCGCTACAGCAGTTTTTCTAAAATTGATGCAGTTAGAGACACTGACATCCTTGTTCTTGTCCCCGAAAAACTAATGAAGCATTTTAGTGAACAGGCCTTCCTCCATGATGTATTTCATTATAACTAGAAGCACATTTGTCTGTTTGATGCAGATACTTTTGTGTGGGACTACTTTTTTGATCGTTTTAATCGTTTTTATTGAGAAACATGCTCCGTCTCGTCAGCTCAGAGTTAAGGGTAGAGGCAGTGCCTGGTTCACCACTGAATTAGCACGTTCTTGCACAGGAGAAATCAGCTTTGGGCAGCTGCAAGGAAATTTGATTCTGAAGTTGATTGGCTACATTTCTGTCAATTAGGAAAGAACTGCAATGCTGCTATAAAGACAGCAAAACAGGATTATTTGTCTGTCTGTAAAATGTTTTAATAACCCATAGAAATTTTAGCCAACTCTTAAGACGCTCTTAGGCAACCATCATTGCTCAGATGTTGTATCTGATCAGCTCAGTTGTTTTAACACACCTTTGCAGGTTTTGATGGTCAACCCTCACTTCCTCCATGAATTACCCCCAGTTATCGCCCCATTTTACAGCGTTGTAATTTAGCCAAGGTTATTTTTAATGGTAAATGATCAGTTTGAAGAATATTTGTGTTGAGCAAACGTTTTGTTTTCAGGGAACACCAAAATACAACTAAGACCACCCTGAAAGTTGTAAATGGCATAATTGAATCCTTGGACACTAATCACTACTGTGCTGATCCTTTCCCTTACATGTCTAAGGCATTTTACACCATTGATCACACTATTCTGTCTCAAACAGCTAAAATTGGAGGTAACCGGACTTTTGTTCAGTTCTTTCTGCGCATTCTCAGTCAGATGCAGATCAGTGACTCACCCGGCTATTGACAGGTCTTAAAAAACAGCAGTGCACCAACAGCCAGTTGCTCAAGTGTGAGCCACCAGAATTGACCATTACCCCGTTTACACTACCCCTTTTTAACCGTGCCGAGACCAGTCCGAGCTCGGTAACCGAGATAACTCTTGTGTGTAAAACAGTCAGCAGACTGAACAGGATCACGCTAACCCTAACCGGACCGCGCTAACTGCAGACCAGTTCCAGGTGTGAGCTCGGCCTGGTTTTTTCTGGCCCGGTTATCTGATAATGAAGAGAGCATGAGCAGACCGCGTCATCTCCTTATAGCCAGCTGACATTTCAGACATTCATAAAAATACTAGCTTCACTACCGTGATACACGATTTCCAGTGATGATTCTGCTTAGCAGTGTGATGAACCTCAGCGTCTGTCGTTGTTTCCTGCGTCTCTAAATCCTGATTAGACGTTCGTTTGTCTTCTCCACTTCCCAAAAGCCGACTCTGTCAAGTAAATTCACCAAAAGTTGCCGTCTTCGCCTGACTCTCCGCAAACAACGAAATATAACCAAACATAACTTCTTGAATGTTACGGGCGCCGCCATTTGTATTTCCTTGATTTCCTCCTTCAATCCTAGAGAGCAGTAGTACCGTAGATCGTCACTAGGAGGTGAGGAAACCAAGGAACAGAGATAGCGTGATGTGTAAACAGTCGTCAGAACCAAGCTCGGCTTGATTAACTGATCCAAGCTCGGACTGAGCTCGGCCTGGATCAGTTTATCAAGGGTAGTGTAAACAGGGCTAAAGACTCCTGGATAGGTGTCGAAATGTTTTCAGATAGAACTGAATGAAAGTCCGGCTCCCTCCGATTTAAGCCTGTTTGCTGTTGCGATGTCCCAGATAACTGAGAATTTGCACTGGCACTTACTTACTGTCAGATATTGGGTTATCAGATACGGCTATATGTTGTTTTTCTTATTATCTGTCAAAATGTTGGCAATGTGTGCACCAAATTGGTCTGTCACCAGAATGCCCAAATATCACAAAAGGTGTGCCACAGGGTTCCATTTGGTGCCTAACTCTGTTTTAGATTTATGTAAATGATGTCTGTGAAAATGTTACTGATGCTTGTAAACATTTTTATGCTGATGACACCGTAAGTTTACTTCAGATCAAAAACTGTTACTGATGTTCTTAAGTGTCTGCAGTCGGCTTTGGATTTTTTTTCAATCCGACTTCCTTCATCTAAGTCTAGTCCTAAATGCTGACAAGACAAAAGTTGTGCTGTTTGCTAAGAAAATAAAACACAAATAGTGCCTTTGCAAGGGATTTGACAACACGCTTTCATTTAAGTCACATATTGAGAATGTAAAGAAATCAAAGAGGAAACTGAGGTTTTTCTTGCAGTGCAAGGAAGCATCTCGTCTTACCTTCCTGTCTCTCTTAGATTGCTGTGATGTCGTTTTTTTTAAATGCATCTGCTTCCTCTCTGTTGGATGCTGTCTATCATGGAGCATTACGGTTCATAACAGGGTATAGATCAGTCATTCATCACTTTATACTTTATATTCTCGGGTCAAAAGGCCATCACTATCAATCCGTAGACTCATGCATCGGTATATTTTCATCTATAGAGCCGTCCTTGGACTGTTCCCGCCTTATTTATCCTCCTCCATGTCGCTCAGACAGTCCAGCCACAGACTTCCCTCTCTGGACTTTATCTCCTTTTCTTACTCTGCCCCATGAACTTGGATCGCTCTTCAGAAAGATCTGAAACCATCCACTTTGATTCCTCTGGAACAATTTACATTTATTTAACAGAAAGTGGAGAATCCCTCTACAAAACCTGCTCTTGTTTTTCATGTCATAATTCTTAGCTTATTCATTTTATTTAGCTTATTAGTGCAGCTCATATATTCCAAGAGTTACAGTTTTGATGTTGTTTCGTAATCTAATATTTAGCATGTAGGAGCAAGTATAATAGTGCCAAAGATACCAGATGTCACAAAGAGTTTAAGTAGCAGACAGGGGAGGAAAATGCGCATTTCTACAAATTTACCAACACCATCAGAAGGGGTTCTTATGCCATCCAATCCTATTTTTTCTATTTATGAAAGAAATAGATTTGTTCTCATGTCTTGGTAATAATTAAACATAAAGTGCGTTAAAATTTTGAAAAATATTGAATTTTCCACTGTTAAAATCCTTAAAAGCCTGAGAAAATAAATGATTTGGCCATCAATTATCTAAATGCTATTTTTTTTGTTGTAGGAGAACAGCTCCTCCTTTGTCGTCTTGATGAAGATTTCTTTTTTTTTTTTCTTTTTTACATTCCGTTATTTTTCAGACGGCCCCGTATCCAAATTGCTCAGGAGAATAAAAAACAATTTTCTCTGTAAATCCCAGATTTCAGAGCTTGTTTCATTGCTGCTTCACAGCAAGCGGAGGTTCAGTAGCATCTTCTAAAAACAGAACATGCTGTTAGGAGCCTGAAGTTTTTATCTGAGCTAGTTATTCACATTTTTGGAAGAAAATGTGAGTAAATACTTTTAAACCTGTATGGAAATGGGAATATTTTCCCTTAAAAACACAACAAGGTAGGAAAAACTGAAGGTTTGACATGGTTCTTCATGACTTGCGCCTCATTCTTCAGACGTTTTCAACTCTTGATCAGTCCCTCGCTGTGATTTCCAACTTGTTGAGCGGTCTTTTCACATCACAGAGCTGATCGGAATAAAAATAAAGCTCTCATGTGGCTAAAAGCCCAGCTTGATTTGCCTCAGCCTCTTGGCCTCTGACCGCGCATCGTGTCGGCTGAGCCTAATCTGACAGCACGTTAATAGATCGTCTAATTAACATAATGTCCACCCATTAGGAGTGGTTAACCTCTGACTCCTCACACTGACAGGGATAATACCAAAAGCTCAAAGAAACACACACATCTTTAGGTGCTGTTTGTGTTGCTGCATCCGGCGCTATCATCCCGGACGCCGCTCTTGTGCTTTCACTCAAACCAGCCGCTTCCCTGAGGTTTAAATCCAGTTCTCCTCCTTCCTCGTGCGAGCAGTGCTCAAACATCACGCTGATCCGTCATGACGCCCCGTTCCCTCCTCGTTCCTGCTGGCCCCTGCCTCCTTCTAATTGAGGAGGGAGTGAATACAATTATGGTGAGAATCATCCCGGGCCGATGTGAGGGGGGGATTAACGGGATTAAGACGATAATCTGCTGACCCCCTGGCCCCGGCGCAGTATGGGGCTGGAAAGGCAATTTGAAGCAGAGAGAAGAAGAGATACGGAGGGCCTTAATGAGGGAGCCGACGCAAAGCCCCCTGACCACCCTGAGGCTCGCTCAGCGTGCCGCTGGGAGATTATTTTCTGCACGGCTCCTCTCCACAATCTCCTCTCGCCCCTCACATGCACCTCGCTGCCCACAAGTTCACTCCTGCTTCGAGGAACCACCGTTTTCTTTTTGCATAGAGGTCTCAGCCTGACAAGGTATCATTAGCAGGAAGGACTTTCTTTTCAATACTTATTTAAGGAAAGTGGATTTATCGCTTTCTGAAGACACCTCTACTGATGTAACCTCAAAATAACCAAACATCCACTCAAGTTCTCTGCAAAAACTTTAGGCAGTTGTGGGAAAACTTAGAATCCCAGCACCAGATGTGGTTCATCTGTGTGTATTTTAACGTTTTTTTAGAGCAAATATATGTTGGAGTGTCCATATTTATTAATTAAAATAGTTTTTCATTGGATTTTACTGCAAATTAAAAAGCCATTTCCTTTTTTATTTTAGTTGATAGTTGTTGAAGTTGGTACTAATATTCATACATCTAAATATGTCACAAAACAACAGATGCACATTTCAAGATTTTAAATAGTGGGTTCTTGATCTAGATAGTCGTGTGTATTTGCTAAGTAAAACTGAATTTAATTTATTTAATTGAATTAAATAAATGACTGAATTTAATTTGAATAGTTATTGTGCAACACCATAAGAGAGGTGTAACATACTGTTGTGCCATTATGCATGTTTCAAGATATTTAATGTTTAATAAATAACTATCCACCTGTTAGGTATTGTCTGGTGAATATCAGACCCAAACAGCTGATATTAGGAAAATAGTTGAAAGGAATGATTTGAGCACTGGTGTCTTTTAACAGTAAACTCTGCACACATATAGAATAAATGAGAGACAACTTCTCTTCAAGTTCAAGAATTTATTAGCAGAAATAAAATGAATATCCAGAGAACACCACTATAACATGTTGTTTACCTGAATTAACACTGTATTTCAATCAACAAATGGTCCCCACTAAGCGAGTGAAACCACTAACCAAATTTAGGATAAAAAGAACCTAAGGAACTATGTACACACAAAAGAACAGAAGGTCAAATAGAATTATTGAAAACCATCATCATGATAATTCAGTGAATCCTGGTTCACTGCAGATCTAAGTTAAAGAACCAAAGTTCATCTTACAGAATGTGGAATGAGATCAAAATAGCTTAACTAATTTAGAACAACATATGTGTTATGTGTTGCAACCCATTCACAATGCAAATCTGAGTTAGGCGAAACATTATTTGGGGAAATAACGTCTTAACAAATTATTTGCTCAGTAAAAATCAATAACCTTTTGGTAACTTGATTTCTATTAATGCAATAATTTCTCCAGGAAATAATTAAAATTAGAAACGGTAACCTAGGAAGCTAGAGGGTGCTGTAGCGGACGACCGGTCATTAGCTTGAGCGGTTATTACTAAAGTCACACAAATACCATTAGATCAACTTTTATGTTCCCTATTACTGCTGTACTAACGCTTGTGGCCCTATCAAAACAAGCATTAGGTTTAAACTCCATAGTTACGTTTAGTAGCTGGTAGCCGTAAGTTATCTGGGGCGCTAATATACCGCTAATGCTAGTTGGAGCATTCAGTGCTCCTTAAAAAGACTTTAAGCTCTATTTGGTCGTAATGAGCGGACCGAACAGCACAAACATTAATATTCCATCGGTGTATAAAACCGTTATGCAAATAAAGTTTGCTAAAACCATTAAAACAAACTCAAACCACATCAGCAAAGTATGGTTTCAAGAATGCTAGCAGGAGCTAGCCTGTTAGCTCGGTCTTTTTACTCGCTCAAACCTTGGAACAAAGCAGTAAAGCACATTAAAAGTAAACCATCCTAAACTTTCCCTGTTCATTCTCTCTGCTAAACCTCTGCCTTTGAGTCTGTTTGGTCGACTTTGGGCATCCAGTTGGACGAGGTTGTAGCTGGTTCAGTGCAGCAAGCAAGCGGCTCTCACTCCCTGTGAAACCCTGTCTGGATGAGCTTCCACGGGTCTTGACTTGAAGGGGCGATTTTCAGATCAGCTTCTCTCCTAGCTCGGCCTAGCCACAGCCAACCGCTCCGTGCCATCTTGATTTAGCTTTCCAGCTACAGCTTAGAAAGGTTACAAGCAGACAACAGACTTCACTTAGCCTGGTGTCTGTAAAAGTCTCGTGTTTCATGTGGCTTTCAACTCACAGTTTGATTTATCCTACATGGCTGATTGCGCAACAATACAACAGATGCCATTAAGTCAAATCTTGTCCTTCAAGTCATCCATTGAGTCTTGACTTCAGCATCTGCATTATGGTTATTTATGTTTTGGTGATAAATAAATAAATAAATCATTGTGATTTCATTTTTCTGGACGTTCTAATTTGGCATATTTTTTTTTATACACCTGCCCTGAACTTTTACACAGCAGTGTTTACACACTGCAAAAATGGAACTAAAATTAAGTAAATTATTCTTGAAATTAGTGCATTTTTTTCTTGATTTGAGCAGGTAAATAAGATTATTTGCCAATGGAATAAGAGTTTTGCACTTAAAGTAGGAACAATTCATTTCCATCATCTTATTTCAAGTGCAGAATATCTAAATATCTAACTTTAGGGGTAGAACTACTAATCCCATTGGCAAATGGTCTTATTTACCTGCTCAAATCAATGAAAAATAGACTAATTTCTAGAAAATGTTACTTACTTTTAGTTCCCTTTTTGCAGTGCACAGTTCCTTAACTCAAAGCCGTCTAATACCAGGTTTAAATATCCCACACTCACAGTTTGTGAGGCTAATTGTAAAAATACTAAAGTGGAAATTCGACAAAAACCCTAAAAAAAGAAGGAAATCCTGAAGTTACTTCCAACTACCGGCTCTCTTTGATGGTCCCGTCACAATTTAGAGCAAAATCTGACTTTATGCTCCACAGATCAATAACAGATGTGTATTTTCACTGCAGTTGTAAAAAAATTTGGTCCTGTGAATCGAATGTTTTGTTCTTTGTAAATCCACACAAGTAAATCTCCACGTGAGACTCTCTGTGCTGGGAAAACGTCACTCAATACTTCCTGTGAATGTGTCCCTCAAATAATGCTACATCTTAAAAACCTGCTTTATAACTTGCTGAGAGGATGAATGCCTTTCTTCACACAATACAATAGTCTGTTGCAGGCAGAGAGACTCAGCTGAAAATCCATCATCTTAAATGTCTTACACAAGTAAAAAAAAAAAGACAAGAAATATATATTTTTGTGGTTTCGAAGTAAACGCCTGTAAACCTTATCTGCCATATGTGTGCCAGTATTATAACTTTTTCACATTTTGTCTCAAAATAACAAACTTCTGTGTATTTTATTAGGAATTTGTTTGTAGATTAGTAGTGTATTCAAACCTGGTATGTCTATTCCACTTTAAATGGACCAGAGTTAATTTCCTCCCTCTAGTTCGGACCATTAGAGCAGGTATGAATGCACTCAAGCGAACCAAACAATACAAACAACCGGACCAAAACCCACTTTTTGAGATGGTCCTGGTCTGTTTCTAAACAGACTGGTGCGGTTCATTTCTGGTCTGAATACAAACCAGCCTCTATTCAACCCAACTACAGAAAACATGCCTTTTTGGACTTAACAAGCCACCGCTGCTGATCCGGTTATTTGGTCCGGAACAAAAGCGGATTTATTTTATTTTTTTTCATTTGGTGCAGTTTGCTTTCACGTACTTTTTGCAAGCGAACTATAGCTTGTAAGAGAGACACACGTGTGATGATCGTTATGCCGTTGCACACTTGGACGAGGCGGAAAATTACGAAAACACTGCAGTTCTGCATGCTGCAGTGCTCATTTGTGCTGTTGGTAATGCTGCGATAGGATTCTGAATGTCAAGAGCAGGTTTCATGATTATTTCTGATCTTGGTTCAGCGTTGACGAAGGAGACGATGTACTCTGCATTCCCTAACCGACAATAGTAGCATTAGCACAAAGTAGAGCATACTTGTGAAGTGGACAGAAAACAATGCATCATTTTCCTGTTTGTGTTTGCAAATAAAACACTTTTGTTGAGTTGCGTATTTGTATTTAGCCCCCATGAGTCAATTCTTAGTAGAACCACCTCTGGCTGCAGTTTCTGCTGCAAGTTGGACTAAAATTTTCAGCCCAGTCAGATTGTATGAAGTGCATCTATGAGCAACAATATTAAAAATGTGCAACTAGTTTTAGGTCCATTGTAGTTCTGGCTGTAATCCCTCCACGGTGTAGTGGTTTGAGTCTACAGTTTTAATTAGGGGGACCTGGGTTTGTATCGCGGTTTTGTCCGGAAGAGCATCTGGCGTGAAAATTCTGCCAAGTCTATGTACAAGTTGAACAAAAATCAGTGAACAAACAGTGCTGTGAGACCAGAAACAGAACAGCTGTATTCATACTGACACTGGTAGATTATGTTTATTGATTAGGTGACTTTACTAGTCAGTTGGTTGAACTGGACTTTGTAGGGTAAGGATTGCTGGATAAATATCTATTCCACATTCTTCAGATCTGTATTTGTTGTAGGTTTTGAAAGCCAGATGTTGTTCTCCACACATTTCACAATTATGAACATCTATCTGTTGGACTTACTTACCTTGGCATACCGGATTTTTTTTACTTTTTAGACTGAATAAAAATGGATTTTGATATGGTTTTAGAAACTGGTTTTCCCCCCAAAGGGTTGTTTAGTCACAAACATCTCAGAAATTAGTCCACTTGGGTGTCTTTACCAAGTGTAAAAAGGCTTAGCTTAGGCGTTTGTGCTCAATGATATAATTTGACCAATGCAGTGTACAATGTGTGAGAGATTGGGCTATGTATTGTAAAATGATACCACTACACTACATGGTCGGGAGGTCATTTGTTTCTCTTCTTCTACCTTCCCACTTCTGTGTCCATTGAACATGAAATAGTCCCAGCATAAAGTCTAATAAAGCTTATTGCATATGTAAATCAAGCTGAGCACTATGGTGAAAGCAGTAATGCTCCACTTGTGAATCTTTTAGGCTCTTTTTGGTGTTAAGACGGCAGTTCTTAAAACCAAATTGCCTGACAGGACACAAAAAAAACAAAACAAGAAAGAACCCAGTGCTAGAATATGAACCTTGGACCTTCTTGCTGCAGGCACCAGTTCTACAAATTGTGCCACAAACTGATATATTTCAAATTAATTTAAGCTAATTAAAACACAACTTTTAATTACTGAGAAATTTCTTACATTAAAAAAACTGCAATAAAAATAGCATTTTTTTATGCAGAGATGTTATTTTATGAACACAAACATAGGGATCGCGTTTAACAGAAATAAACACAGGTTGATGTCACAGCTAAACAGAACGCCAGCTACTAATACTATGAAGAGAAAAAAAAACAGAGAATATAAAGTAAAAAGTTAAAATAAAAACAATTATTGCAAAATGGGAGAGTAGCAGGAGTGCAGCAGCAGAGTGGGAGAAATAGATCTTTTAGAGTGGTAAACCTTAGGGTAACCTAAACCACTCTCACTATAAGCTTTGTCAAAAAGGAAAGTTTTAAGCTTAGTCTTAAATGGTAACCCACCCAAAATAAAAAAAATTGCTAATAAACTGTATACATGGGTGTCTTATAGTGCTGTCTACATGTTTATAAAACTTGGAATCCACACCAAGTGCACGTACACCAAGAAAAAGAAAATGCCATACAGCAAAAAAATTAAATAAAATCTGATTTATTAAACCATGCGGACACACATCAGCACACAATCTTCCTTTATAGATCACAGCTGTACCTGAATGTGTGCGTACCTGGTTACGCCTCATGGTTTGGCCTTCTACGTGCTCAGATTCAACCATAAATGGTCGATGCAAAGCACCTCATGAATGTTAATGTGATTTTGTTTTAATAGATCTCAACCTTTGCATGGAAAGTGATGTACACAAGTTTCAGGCCCCGGTTTGTCTTTACGCAAGCTTTATAAATGAGGCCCCTGATCATTATTTTGACAATTTACTGCAAATTTGTTAAAGTCCTCCTTTTGTGTCCAAAATTGTCTGTGTGGCGCCCTCCTAAGGTTTAACAAGTGTACGGCATTAAATTTCAAATAATATTGCTATTGGCTCAAAAGATTTTGCGACATCACCCAGAAAAACCGACGGCAGAAGCTCTGCCGCTGTGGGGTATAAAAGCGGTTTTGTCTCGTACGCCTCCGTAGCGTGTATGAATTTGAATAGTGAGCTTTGCGATCCTACTATCGATTTTTTTCAGGTTAGCGATTTATTAGCTTAGCATACAGTTAGTTTTTTTTATTTTTTTTAGCATTCATTTAGCTTTCACTAATCGGCCAGACCACGCCCTATCCCTTTTTCAAATATGAGATTGGGCAGAGTAAGGCTCTGGTACCCTGTCTACTTAAAAAGTAGATAGGGTGTCTGCCTCCCGGGCTAAAACTGGGAGTTGGTTCCAGAGGAGCCTGAAAACCTCCCATTCTACTCCTAGAAACCACCAGTAGACCTGCAGTCTGAATGCTTGGTTAGGAATACATGGAGCAATCAGATCTCTGATGTATGAGTTTATACTCTGCTGATCACAGACAAATATATTATGCCTTTCTCTTCAACCGCTGGTCATTTAATGTTTGCAGTGCCAAACACCACACCATATAAATGATTGAAGCACATTATATCATCGTCATCAGGGGTAAACAGAATCACTCTCGGTGGTGTGTACAGGTGCTGATGAGTGCGTCAGATGGCTCACAGAGCAATAAAATGATCTGGATATCCTAAAAGTAAACAGCAACACTTGTTGGCAGTTCCCCTGCAACCAGAGCATATTTCTAATTTCTTCACACCATATGGCCTGCGCGTTGATATCCTGCAGAAAAAGCTGCACTTTCTGATACACTTGTCAGTCTACATGACTTTAGATCACGTTGAAGTAATGCATTTGAAGGATCTGCCTTTTCTATGTTACTTGTGAGCTTAAATAGTGTTTTTCTTTACGATTTTCACCTTTAAGACCACAAGTTGATCATTAGGGGAAACAAACTTCACAAAGAGATCGGCTCTAGCGCAGAAATACTCATTTAAAGGTCACTTTTTGTGTTGCATAAAGTTCTTTACTAGTAATGTACTTGGACACATGAATGGTATGTAAGGGCAGAGCTGCCATTGTCGCATAGCAACAAAGAAAGCCGGCGAGTCTTCAGCCCACAGGCATCTGTTTGTATCATCCAACACGATGATACTTGATGATTGTCCAAATACAGTTAGCCGAGGGGGATTTGTAATTGATTCGTGTGAGCAGTATACTGCTGAGGGTAGAAATGTTGACAAAACTCTGAATTACCAGCAGCTGCTTCTCAGATTTGTGCCGAAAGCCCGGCAGGAAGGTACAAAAAGATGTGGATGTTGCAGAGAAGACGAGACAATTTGTGTGTTGCTAGTGATTTCTTGTTGCTGGGAGGGGTTCAGTGATCTTTCTATGCAGTCCACGCTGCATGCGTGGTCAGGAGAGGCATCCTGGGGTTTAGCAGTCAAAGCCTGGAAGGAGTAACTAGTCTTCTCACCTGGCCAAAGAGAGGACTGTTAGGAGCTGTCAGTGTTTTCTAAGGTCTTAGGTTTTAGAGGCGAGCTCTAAGCCTAGAAAATGGAAATTCACAATGACACTTCCTTAATGTTAATTTTAAAATTTCTAGGTTAAAACTATGGCGGCATATATTAATCTGCATAACATTATTTCTATGCTTAATAGGCTGCTCATTTAATGTTATTTCTAGCTAAAACCTTTTCATCTTGTTTGTAGAGAGATTGCTTTCCGGTGCTTTGAATCAATTCAACCCGTCATGCCCAAGCATTTAAAAGATTTATCATAATTATTTAAAGTCTTCATTTACTGCAACACCGAGCTATTGTTAACCCAACATGCTAACTACCAATTCCAAGGACCAAACTTGGCAAATTATAAATATAACGATACTTTTTGTTTACAAAACAAAAGAAATTCTCTGTCCCAGCTAGCTGGGGGATTAGAGGACAGAAAGGAGACAAAAACTAGACAAACTGGACCAGGTGTACCTTCTATGTTACAGAAAATAACAATGAACAACGATAGGTCCATAAATGACTAAGTTCAGGAAAGAGAGTTAAACACAGAAGCACTGTGCCAGGGGTACTTTCCATCCTGAAGTGAGCCAAATGGATTAAACAAAATTAAAAGCAGACATAGCTCAGTCAATAGGTCTATCTAGTAGTCATGGCAAAACACAGAAGCACCGAGTCGGGAGTTGTTTTTTATCAAAAGGAACGCTAAGAGACTACATTGAGAGATCAGAAGAACATGGTTCCAGTATTTTCAAATAATGCATTATTTTAGAGCGGTCAGAAAAGGGTCAGGAAAAGTGGTCTCCATGTTGTCCGGCAGCGTAACTGCAGAGACAGCTCCAGATAACCTAAGTCTAACTTTAACTTTATCAGATATGTCCGATTTAGCTGCACAGGTGAAACAAAGTGGTCATACAAACAATGCTATCGAAAGGAAATGTCCAGGTCAATAATTATCCAAGATTATTTACATCCAGAGTAAAATGCCTGACTTAGCATGTTAATTTTCTGAGGCTCTGAACCTAAAAACATCTTTTTTTCCAAGCTTTTGTCTTCAAGACGTGCCTGTTGTCTAATTAATTAATCAGGCTTTATGGGTAGGTAGAGCTAAGTATCATTAGCATAACAATGGAAAATGTTATTTTACCAAGTAAAATAATATATTTCATACAATAAACTGGGCTGAGCACCATACCCTGTGGTGCGCCATAAGATTATACGTTAACATGAACAAACTGAAATCTGCCAGAAAAATTTCTTCTAATCCATTTTAGGCTACGTTCACACTGCAGGCCTTGATGCTCAATTCCGATTTTTTTGCGAAATCGGATTTTTTTGCGTGTCTGTTCACATTTCCAAATATATGCGACTTGTATGTGATCTCCTGTGTGAACTGGATTCAAACGTCTAAGTGTCCCGAATGCCCAGTAGAGGACGCGATGACGTCATACGTAGCAAGCGTGCTCATTGTTTGCGGAAGTAAACATGGATCGGAATGCTGCAGCGTATCTTGCGTTCTTTACGTTATTCTCCAACCGGAGCAGCACATTACAGACGCAATCTTTTTAAGAAGATCGAAAAGGAAGAGAGCCAAATTTTAGCGAAGTGAGCGGCTTTACTGATACGGGCTTCATTCATAATTCTCGAATGACAAAGGCAACCTTTATGTGCGTCTGAACGGATCTCTTTAGCGCTCTCACGTAAAGACACACATCTTCGGCGGCCATAGCAGCGAGTAAACGCGTTGCCGTGGGGCTGTATGGACTTGCAACAGGTGTTTGTTACCGCACAATAGCCAACCTCTTTAAGTCCACCGTTAGTGACGTTTGTCAAGTATCAATGACGTGTAGGTCGGATAAATGCGACCCGGCCGTACAGACATAGGTCGCATTTGAAAAAAATCCGATCTGTGTTGTTCAAACTGTCATAAAAAGATCAGATACAGGTCGCATATGGGCAAAAAAATCGGAATTGGGTCACTTCAGGCTGCAGTGTGAACGTAGCCTTAGTCCTGTTTTCATGATCCCAGCAGCATGTTGAAGAATGCAGCGGTCCAATGTATGGTACGCAGCACTGAGATCTAAAGAATAGACAGAAGTCCATTATCTGAGGCTATGATGGGACGTTATTAGTGGCTTTCAGCTGTGTTGCTTCACTGCTTGTAAACCTGATGGAAACTCTTTAAAACGATACAGTATAGATGCTCACACAATTGCTCAAACATTTGTTTTTCAAGAATTGTACATAAAAATCATACAGATATACATCTGTGATTGGTTGGGACTGCTGGTTCAAAGTATAGCCTCCTTAAATGTATGCGGTACATTTCTATAGATCACCATTGATTGAAACTTATTCCTACGCTTCCATAACTTTCGGCATAGTTCTTATCCAAAGAATAAGGACTTAATAAACTAAGTAGAAAAAGGGGAAATGACCAAGCTGGGAGTTACTAATGAAGGGTATAAAAAGCGAGAGAGGGAGAGGTCATAAGACTGTTTAGCTCCTCTCCCCACATCATCCGGTAAAAATTATACATGTTCAGGGTCCTCACCAACATGTAACTGTCTAAACGGTCTAATTTAGGCGTAATTTGGACAACTTTCATCAAAATTCGCCGGCGAGAACCCTGACGTTTACCTGATTAATCACAGAGTTCACATATGCAACAAAAAACGGATTATATTCCGTTTAAATCAGCTTTGCAAGTTGTGCATTCTCACTTAACTGTACATAAAACTATATTTCCAATCAATAAAGATTTTGATGAAAAGTAAATCAGCAAACAGCTCCAGTTATGCATTTATTGTCTTTCTAACATTTATTTTGAGGCTCCTACAATATCCATTAACTAAGGCTAGATTGATCTGGTGCCTGATGCCTATTTTATAGCCTTGTCTTTATTTATGTGCTCTATTCTAATCTGTTTGATGTACCCAGAGGAAAGAATGTTGGATCTCTCTTAAGGAAATTACATTGTGACTTTTGAAGAAAATAACATCGACGGCTCAGAAGGTGATGGATCCATCTTCAGCAGGGCAGCTTTGAATAATGATTTCACTGCAGAAAGCTCAAATAGGTTCAGTAGATCAGCTGTTTTCTCTCTACTGAAGTGATTAGTTGGATTCATGATTCTGAACACAAGCAAGCAGAGTTAAGTTTTCTTCGCTGGGCTTGACGTGGGGCGAAATCTGAATCCTGCATTGGCGTAAAACCAGTTTTCCACGTTGGTTTAGTGTCTCAGAGCTGATTTGACAGGCTGGATGCTGGGTGAGATCTTGGTGATGCTGCAGAAACGGGTCAAAGCTCGGACAGAGAGCAGGAATGTTTGTAATCCTCTGTATGACAAACTGCAAAGTTCTCCATCTGGGTCTTTGCATAAATTATTTGAGAGCACCCGTCATTCTGGTCGGCACCTCTGATAGAGATGTGTTCAAAACATTTTCTTGCAATAGTATTATTTAATTCTAGTTTATATTAGCACCCCTGCTGCTAATACTTTGTACAACCTCCTTTGCTCAAAAGCCATCTTTCTGGATGGTCCTCTCTGACGTTTGCTGCTGTTGGCCACAGTATATCTATAGTTGCGTTTTCCATCAACGTTTATTATGCGCATTTTGACGTTTCGCATTAGAAAAGGTTGATGGAAACAGCTACATTTTAATTGACTCACTAAATTTTACAGAAATTTGCAAAAACAAGAGATGGCGTCTTCTCGGATATACCCGTAACACGCGAAAATCAGATTCAGACATACTTTAATAATCCCAGAGGGAAATTACTTTTGTTACACGCTCCAGATATACAAACATTTCTATATATATATTTACAACATTCCACACAAAGTAATAAAGATATATGCCTATATAAGTCAATATATTTATATATATATATATATATATATATGTGTATGTATATATATATATATATATATATATATATATATATATATATATATATATATATATATGTATGTATATATATATATATATATGTATGTATGTATATATATATACATACATACATGTATGTATGTATGATGTATGTATGTATGTATGTATGTATGTATATATATATATATATATATATATATATATAACTATAGATCCAAGAAAACAGGTCTGGAAGCAACAACAGGTACATGTGGACCGATTAAGAGACGCGGGCATTTAAAAAATAAATTAAATAAAAACAAAACTCGGCGCATTCATTAAAGCCTCGCTCCATTACTGATCTGCAGTCCGTGCTAGCTAGAAACATCTACTTCCTGTTTATTAAAGTCAACGCGTGACGACGTTACGCTGTGCGTCTCCTCGTTAATTCGCTACAATCAATTTTTTTTTTGGGATATTTTAAAAGTTCGCTCAAAATTCGCTTAAAAATTGGATGGCAACACAGCTAATGGGACCCTGGCAGAAGGTTTGCTTAATGTTTGGGTAACGGTTTCTATGTTGGCCGTATGTTTCGATAGCCTCGTGAGACCATCCTGATCTCGCGAGCTTTCAAGGTTTCACTCGCAGATCAGTCTGGCTACTTTCCGTTAAAGAAAATTTGGAGCCGTTCACCAAACGAACGTCCAATCAGCGTTGGCTTTGAGGCGGGTTGAGGTGTGACGCAACGAGAAGCGCGTCAGTTCAGTCTAAACAACATGGCGGTTTCAGCCGATGAAACTAGCGTTAGCGTGGCTATCCAGCAAGTTTTATCGGAATTACAGAGTATTTCTTCACTGAAAGAAGAGCAAAACACTGCTCTGGAGGCTTTTCTCAGAGGAAAAGATGTTTTTGCTCTTCTCCCGACTGGTGTTGGCAAGAGCTTGTGGTTGTGTTTTCGTCGTCGCAGTTAGTACATCATATGCTTCGTTGATCTGATTGGTTTATTTGGCCCGTCTATCACCAACATAGGCCAATCAGCTAACCAGTATTTTCGCCCCTTCCCAAAATTACTTCAACGGAAGGTTTCCAGATGGATATGCGGAGCAAATCCATCTGGCGGAGTTAGGTTAATGTTTCGATCCAATAGCAGCGCATTTTTAGTTAGAACAGCAGATTTTTATTTAACATGTTGTGGTGTTTTTAAAGACTTCTTGATTCCAAGCTTTCCCAAACCTTTGGAGGAGAAACAGCATGGCAGATGTGGACGGAAAATTACAGCTCGGGTTCGAAGGTCACCTCTCACCTAGCTCCTGTAAAACCTGTGAGCAGCTGCACTCAGGGAGCAGACGAGAAGGCCATTCGGTGTCTGATTTAGGGCTCCACTCTCCCCCGTTCCACGCAGGTCAATGCTTTTGTGTTTCCTGTGTGTGTGTGAGTATCAATGCACTGCAAAAACGGAACTAAAAATAAGTAATATTTTCTTAAAATGAGTGTATCTGTCTTAGATTTGAGCAGGTAAATAAAATGATCTGCCAACAGAATAAGATTTTTGCACTTAAAATAGGAACAATTCATCTCAATCATCTTATGTCAAGTGCAGGATGTCTAATTATCTTATTTTAGGGGTCAAAATATTCATTCCATTGGCAGATAATATTATTTACCTGCTCAAATCTAGGACAAAAACACACATTTTAAGAACATTTGGCTTATTTTTATCCGTTTTTGCAGTGTGTTTGGGTTGTTTTTGTTATTGGCATGGTGAACGCTACAGATTGGGAGGAGAACAGAGCTGGGAACAGAAAGCCAGGGGTGTGTTTACTTTATCTCTGCTCTGTTTCTCAATAAAATGCTGGACCTCGATGGAATCTCTGTTTCCTGTTTACTTAATAAGTAACTGAAGTATCATTACTTCCCACAACACAGATTATTTGATATTTAAACCTTTGAGAAAGAGGAACCCATCGACTCATAATGAAATATTCCCAGACTCCCTAAAACGACCTTTATAAAGCAAAGTAAATAAAAAGATCAGTCGTTGTCTTGGCTGAAATATTTCGGGTTTTGTTCATTAGCTTCAACAACAGACAACGCGGAGGAGCGTCTCTGGTAGATTCGCTGAACGCAACAGTTAGCACGGCGCTCATGCTTGCCACTTCAGATGCTCGCTGTCCTCTGTTAGCGCATCAGTCCGGGCGCCGCCAAGCAGCACGCCGACGCTGACAGTTTGAGAGCACGCTCCGAAGGGGGGGATGACCATCTGGAAACCCCGTCTGCACTGACAGCCATCCAATTTATCTAAGTCTCCGTCACCGCCGCCCGGCTACTGTACACACCATTTTTCTAAATCAACAGCGTCTCCGCGCCGCGGCTCCGTGTCATCTGCTTAAAAACTTTCGTGCACCGCATTAATCATCATAATATGCTTCTTCCTGCGTTGATGCGAGGCTTGTTCTGTGTATGAGAAGCTGCTGAGCCAAGCATCTTTTTAACTTGTTTTTTTTTTTTTTCTCCAGCGACTCAGTTTGATCAAGTGAGCAGTGTTTTCTTTTTCGGCTGAGAGGAAAAGACACTCCAGGCAACAATGTGCCGTACTCTGTTTGTTTCGGGGAGGTACGGAGCTGGCTTCCTTGCTGTGTGACATTTTGTCAAGGGAGATGATGTGTTGACATGCCATGTACGCCCACTCTCTCATCACCGAGAGGGGAATATATTTCTATATAAGACGGTCCTTGCAGAATATATAAGAGAGGTTTCTTTTCTTTAGGGAGATGCTGATATCTTTTGGAAGACAGGAAATATGATGATGGGCTTTTCTGTGTCCCTGTGCCTGCAGGTCGATACTTTACACGCGTCGTGTCCCGGTAGGAAAAGCACACAAGGAAATTATTATTGTGATGTGGACTTGACGGCGATGTAAACACACTTTTTTGTACGAAAGAACACAGTCACACTGGGGACGACCTGTCAGGGTTCCCAAGTCTCCAAACAGAGTAATGTCTGACGGAGGAGAAAACAACAGATTAATAGCTTTACATCCACTTGCAGGAGTTTTTTTTTTCTGTCTGATTGGTGCACAGGTACAGCGCACACGCTCCTGTTAACATGCCAGATTCATGTTACGAAAACACGGAGGTTGTCATGAATCGTTTCAAAACAGTTTCCACCATTAACCTGAAACGCTGCAGCCGGTTCAACCCAAAACACATAAATTGGAAGAAAAGCTGCAATAACCTGGTAGCATAAGTGTGCAAACCCATAAACGAAGGCTTAATCAAAACCACCTTTTAATGAAATTTAAATTTTAAGTTACAAATGATGATTATGATCTAATTGTGCAAAGGTAGCAGTCAGGAGAAGAGCACCAAAGAAATCCGCAGCGTTAAATAGTAAACGAAGACAGTCAGTAACTGGAGAAGATATAGGATGGTAGGAAACGTCAGGAAAACTGACATTTGTTCAAAATTGCTGGAATTTAAGAATGAATGGATGGGTGCCAAGAAGCTGATGGCGCCATTAAAGGAGTCAATTAAAAGTCCCTGAGACTTCTGGAAAAATATTCTATGGACTGATCCATCCCGATGGGAACTTTTGGCAAGGTGGCTTCACATCTTATTTCAAATACATCCTCATCCCGACATCAGTGTGTGCTATAGTTCATCCTGTTGTAGTAAAACTGGCAGCGTTTCAGTAGAAACATCATACCAATGGTCAAACATGGCGGTGGGCGTGTGATGATGTGGGGTCAATGGTTTGTGACGACGGTTGTGACTTTTAAATTGCAGCAGGACAATGAGCCAAAGAGACCAGAAAACCTACCTCTGCACTAACTCTGGTATAGTTTAAGGAGCAATAAGTAAGAAATTTACTGTAAAATTAACCTAAAGCCTTCTCATTTGTCACCTGGGATGGAATCCTCTCCATCAACAACGTCTAAATCAAGCTTTTCTCCTTTCAAGCCTAGACCTCCTCACTTCCTGATTTCTGAGCCAATCACACGAGAGTTCCCAGGGTTCCCAAGACAGAGTGCAGCATTTGGTATTTTATTTTGGCAAAATGCTGGTGAAGATTCTCAGTCATCCAGGTCATGGTCATTCCAAAAAAAAGTAAAAAAAACCAAAGCAACTGGACTTGTTTTCTGTAGTTGAAGACGTTTCGCTTCCTCTCCAGGAAGATTTCTCAATTCAAAAAGTCTGGAGTAATGTGGAGTAACAAGCTTTATACTACTGCCCAAACAAAGGCCTTGTAATGGCTTAGATAACATGCAAATACAACAGAAACAGGTCCACCCCTTAGTAATGGGCGGTCGTTAAAGACATTAAGCCAGCAGATCGGACCGAAACTGGTCCACTCCTCTGTAACGAGGAGTAGTTAGGGTTGCTATTGGCCTGGCTTAAAGGAACGATGTTTCGATCACCCATATGAGGATGAGAGTTGAGGTGATGATTGGCTGGAATTAATCCTATAGCTGGATTGTACGTTTTTGAGAGTTGAAACCTAAGGCAAAAGAGCATCAGCCTGCAAACATGGTAGTCAGTAAGAGAAGCGGACCAGAAGTAGAACAAAATACAACATCATATCCTGCGTAAAGAAAAATTCAGTGGAGATTCCCAGCAGCAACAGACCGTTTAGGGAAACGGCAGGCTGTTGTGTGTGCTATTCCGATTCGTACCACTAGGTGTCAGTATTACTTATTGCTCCTTTAAGTTAGAACTATTCTGCCAAGAAGAGTGGGCCAAAATTCCTCCACAGGGATGTAAATGACTTATTGCTGGTTATTTGACTGCACATTGCGAAGACGGAGCTAACAATAAGTAAAATGTTCTTAAAATTAGTGTATTTTTCCATGATTTGAGCAGGTAAATAAGATGATCTGCCAATAGAATAAGATTTTTGCACGTAAAATAGGAACAATTCATCTCCCTCATCTTATGTCAAGTGCAGTATATCTAATTATCTTATTTTAGGGGTCAAAACACTCATTCTATTGGCAGATAATCTCAAATCTAGGACAAAAACACTAATTTTAAGAACATTTTACTTATTTTTAGATCCGTTTTTTTGCAGTGGCAACATTTGACTGCTGCTGTTAAATGCCAAGTGTGGAGCAACCAGTTGATAGGTTTTAGGTTTAGGGGGTAATTACTTTTACTTTACTAATATCAGCATTTGTTGAATGATCCAAAACATTTAAGTGTGACAAAAAAAAAGAAAAGAAGCACAATCAGAAATAAAAGCGCAGAAACATTAAAGGGACCACTGTGAGAAAGAGGGGAACCATAGATGTATGCAGACATTGGTTCACCAGAGTGTCTCTGACTGTCTAAAACCGGCCAGATCCGCAGCGCTGCGACTGACGTCTTTATCACCGACCCGAGGAGATGACACGTCGACTTGCCCGAGCCGTCCAACAACCTCCACAATGGATTATCTGTTCACACGACTGGGCTGCGAGGGCCGCTCTCCACTGCAGATACGTGACCCGCTCTGCTGACAGCAGCGCCGACGGAGCCGCCGCTGACAGCCCGACTTTTAAGAGAGGCCACGAGTCATTCCGCCAGGCGCAAAAAAAAAAAAAAAAAAAAGACGCTTAATTTCTCCTTTCCCGTCACAAAGGGAGCCGCATGACGTAAGGCTTCGCAACAGAGGCGGAGTGACACTCACTGTCGGCGACATGTCAGCCATGAAATGGTCTGTGGCTTTTAAATACAGCCAGGCATAGACCCTGACAGCTGGAATTATGTTCTGCATTTAAATCGAGGGGAAAATGTTCCACGCAGGAAACGATCTTGATTTTTATTTTTGAATCTAGGCACTTCTGCCAAATGGTGGAGGCATTTTTTTTTTTTTTTTTTTTTTGCTTCACGGTGTTGTAAAAAAAAAAAAAAAAGCAGAAAAAGCAGGAGCTAGATCTATAAAGAGCTTTAATTTTCTGTTCTTTTGACCTGCATAAAGGCGCCTAAATAAGCTGCAGACCTCGTCTCAAGCTTTTCTCCTGAAATAGTTTGCTTCTCAGAAGCAGAATCATTCACACCGAGGGTGGGCCGGGCTGCTCTGCATGACTTTATTTCCTCTTTAACGTGTGTGAATGTTGGGTGAATATCACGAATAACTGCTCAAGGATCACTTCCCTCCAATGCTCTTGGGACAAAAATGACCCCTGGTACCTAAACGTATCTGCAGAGATGTTTGACTTCAGAGGAGCAAACGTATAAAATAAAAATGAAATAGAATATTGTTAAAACGTTCAACCGTTTAAACATTTACACAGACTGTAACATTGTTTTCTCTCTATTTGCCTGAATAAGAATTGTTCTTGACTTTAAACCCAGAGATGTGGACGTTTTTCCCAGGTATAAACCGGCTGACTCTGGTCAAACATTTTGGGATTTCCTCCACAGTAGGACTGGACTATTAATCGCATTTGAAATATAATCGAAATTTTAGATAGATAGAAAGATAGATAGAAAGATAGATAGATAGATAGATAGATAGATAGATAGATAGATAGATAGATAGATCGTTTGCATACAGCTTGAAAAATCACAGTAAATTGCACTAATTTTCAGGATAAAGATTCAGCAGCGATTTATGTAAACAATTGAAATGTAAAACAATGTAACAATGTAAACAATGCATGGGAAATAGTGTGCTATTCATGGTATCCAGATGCAGCAGCAATTTATGTAAACAATTGAAATATAAACGATGTAAATAAATAAATGCAGTTTCCAAATCGCACAGATCTGCAATTTCTGGCTACGTAACAATTAAAAGATCAGACGTGTCCTTTAGTGTCAGTAAAATGTTTAAAGTGGGTTTTGCCCCTTATGGTAGAGAAGAGCGTTACAGCGGTGAGATAATCTAATTATATTATTTGTTTTTATTTAGTTGAGTTTATATAATGATACATTTTTATCAGAAACTTTCAGATATCTCACCATAGCATTAAGTAGCGGTCAAACTATTTAATACATAGATTTGTTTGTTGGTTGCACTTTATGTTCAACAACGATTGACGTCTTGAAAAATAATAACCTTGTTTTAAATAGTCCTTGTTTACAAACATCTTTATCTAGAGGCCATTTTTGTTGCTTGTGGTTAATGCAGAGAAAAAATCGCAATTATGGTTGAAATGAATCATATTTTAGATTTTTGGCAAAATCGTGCAGCCCTACTCCGCAGGCTTCTCCCTGTAGATTGCTGTCATTTTTGGTCCGTTTCTCCTGACAGAACCCGCTCAACCGGGTCGGGTTTGCAGGCTGCCATGTTGGCACAAGCATTTTATAGGGGAGTGACATCAGAGCCGCTCCGAAACAATGACTTTGCTGTCCTTTAGCCTCTTTCCAACTAGTTTGACTTTATACTTAGGGTCACTGTCCACTTAGAGAGCCATTCATGTCCAAGCAGATAACATTTAGTTATTAATTTATTAGGTATGTGTTGTTTTAAGCATGTATATAAAATAAATGTTCATTTAATTAATTCTGCTGATTAATTAGAGGTAAAACATCTTATTTTGCTGTTTGGGATCAATTCATCCCAAACAGCTATGTGGTGAATCAACCCTGGGAGCTTTTAAAGCCGTGACTTCATCATCTAGCAGGCGTAGTAATCTCAGTGTATTTAAACTTCTGAACTCAATGAACGTAATAAAGATGTCTGACAAAAATCTCTCCCCTATAACTCTGGCTTTTGGCAAATCAAAATCATTCCAGTAAACCTATCTCTGATTTTTTTTGCACACTATGTAAATATATAGTTTCAGCTGAAGATTCTTTGCACACAGTGATGAATTTCAAGTGTTTATTTCTGTTTATTTAGCTCCTTTCTCTAAGTCATCTAAACCAGGGGTGTCAAGGTGGCTAAATGCATTATCATTATTCAAAAAAAATGTATTATTATTTTTTTTATCCAGTGTCCTGTCTGGCAATGTGGCAATAAGAATTGTCTTAATGCCAAAAAGAGCTCATTAGATTTTACTTTCACAAGTGGAGCAGTACTGCTTTTGCCATAGTGCTCCGCTTGATTTATGAATGTGAATAGTTTTATTATGATTCATGCGGGGAATATCTCAAATGATATGAACACTACAATGGGAAAGTAGGAGAGGAAAGGAAGAACAAGAAGAAAAAAAGAAAAGGTGAAAGATAGAGGAGATAAAAGGAAGAGAATGATAAAACAATTATTGAAAAAAAACGTGTACTTTGTTTAATTGAAAATATGCAGTTACTATATTGTCCACGAGGGGCGCTGTGTTTTAATCAGCAGATGGTAGCACTGAGCTTCAGATGTGGAAAATTGATTTTAAATAATTTCTTAATTTTTATCTGTTTGATGTATTTTGTCATGCAGGACAGTGTTTTTAAGTTCCAAAAAATGTGAATAAATGTTTTTCAACATTGTACAATCACTGTTATCAGTTCTTATGCATAATGCACAAGTAAATGTTTAACTGAGTGAAAGTATTGTTGAAATTGCACATACTTTTTTTTAAAAACGCTGAGGTTATTCATAATATATTGTGTAAAAGTGAAATTCATTTAATATAAAAGTCAACAACAAGTCCACATTTATTAGTTTTATTTAATCTTGCAATGAGTTTACTCGTGTGGCCCTCTTGAGATCAGATTAAGCTGAATGCGGCCCCTAAACCACAATCAGTTTGACATCCCTGATCTAAACCAATAAGTCGCGTTTCGCTAAAAACTAAAATAAGGCAAAAGGATTTCCTGTCTCCAATGATATTATTGGAAAGTTGAGTGGAAGGAAAACGTTTGATAGAAAAAAAAGGTTGAGAAGATTGTGGATCAAAGCCCATTTAAGGGCTAACTGCAGCTATGAGAGCAACAAGGGTCCCAACGCACAGACGGATCAGAGACACGGGCCACAATGGTTGGGTTTCTTATGTTAAGCTACCCCTGGACCAGAGACGTCATCAGAAGCATTTTACACGGGCTAAGGAGAAGCGTTTCCCTGTAATCTTCTTGCTTTTGAAAAATCCCAAAGGTTTAAATGTGAGATTCTTTAACAGAAAGGCCCTTTTATTCTGGCATGCCTTCCAGACAGCATGCAGCTAGCATTTAATATCTGCCTTAGTCACGTTCCCTTTGCCATCTAGAAAAGCAGCTACAAAGTGGCCTCTTTGTGGGTGTGAGTGACTGATTTATAATGAAAAGTTCTGGGTCACTGATTCACTCCAGAAAGTAAATTTTATGTAATGGTGCCATTTCTTAAGGAGCAGACAAGTCGGACACTAGTTTAGTATTATCCAACACATACAAATGTGAGGCGACAGACTTAGAAGACCCGCAGAGCCATAACTTATACTTACAATCTTTAATTAATGACAAAATTAGCTCATAAACTGTGTAAACCGCCGGGGTTTTACAGCTCCCTTGGGAAGAAGGCCACCGAACACACTCTGTGCATACAGAAGTATCTCTGCAATGCCAAACAGCTTCTGAAATTAATGCTTAGTGACTCTTAAATCCTGTGTATATATTTACTCCCTTGCAAAGGTATGAGGATGAGTGAGGCCAATTTCTTAACTTTGGAAGCTGAGGCTTATGAAAGCTCTCCTGCTAGCTGGGTTTTGAAATGACCAGAAACTGATTATACAGAAACGGGCAGCAGAGTTAGTGAGTTTAAAGTTTAAAGTAGATGGAACAGAAGCTCCGCCTCCTAGTGGCAGGAAGAGGAACTGTCACCAGCTGCCGCCAGATTGTTGAGGTGAATGGTTAGAAAACCGTCCGCTGACCGCTAGACCTGCAGCAAGACTCGGAGGTTCCCGTTTCCACAGTGGGCTCCTACTAAATCCTGAAGCTCTACACGTCAACCGACCCAAAGCACAAGGAAGGTCAGCTCTGATTCGTTCACAACTTATCCAAATAAACCAAAGAGGTCGGAGGATTGTGTTCTCTTAAGTGCTGAATTTCCAGTAAGGTCTCATATTCAGTTCAGTTCAATTCAATTTTGTTTATATAGCGCCAGTTCATGAAGCATGTCATCTCAAGGCACTTTACAAAGTCAAAATCAATCATATTATACAGATTGGTCAAACGTTTCCTATATAAGGGAACCAGTTGATTGCTTCAAAGTCCCTACAAGCAGCATTCACTCCTGGAGAAGTGTAGAGCTACAGGGAGAGTCGTCTGCATTGTACATGGCTTTGCAGCAATCCCTCATACTGAACAAGCATGAAGCGACAGTGGAAAGAAAAACCTCTGGCAGAACCGGGCTCAGTATGAACGGTAATCTGCCTCGACCGACTGGGGTTACAGAAGACAGAGCAGAGACACAACAAGAGAGACAAAAAAGCACAGAAGCACACATTGATCCAGTAATCTGTTCTACATTAGATGGTAGTAGCGAGTGAGCCGTCTTCTCTGGATGATGTCACAGTTAACAGAACGCCAGACCAGGTGTACCTTCTATGAAGAAAAAAGAGAGAGAACAAAAAGTTAAAAGCTGAAATGTAGACAAGCAATGCAAAACTGTAGAACAGTAGAACTCAGTAGAGTGAGAGAGAAATAGACCCTGATGTCCTCCAGTAGCCTAAGCCTACAGCAGCATAACTATAGAGATAGCTCAGGGTAACATGAGCCACTCTAACTATAAGCTTTGTCAAAAAGGAAAGTTTTAAGTCTAGTCTTAAAAGTAGACGGGGTGTCTAAAACTGGGAGTTGGTTCCACAGGAGAGGAGCCTGATAGCTAAAGGATCTGCCTCCCATTCTACTTTTAGAGACTCTAGGAACCACCAGCAGACCTGCAGTCTGAGAGCGAAGTGCTCTGTTAGGAACATACGGGGTAATCAGAGCTCTAATATATGATGGAGCTTGATTATTAAGGGCTTTATACGTACTCTTTTTTACTGTTTTCTGGTTTAGACTCAGAGCTCCTGACAGAAACGTCTCCACAAATAAACCCCTGAGAGCCGACAACCTGCCTTCAGATGGCTGTGAGGCTGGTCGAGACTTTGCTTTATCTGCCCCAGTTACTCTCGTTGCATCAGTGTGCCGGAGATCTTTAGGGAATCTCAGCTGCGAAGCCCTTCTGTGACACATGTCCGGTAGGTGCGCCGCTATGTGGGTCGACTCATGGACCGGAAAATGAGTTGTTATCCTGAAATGAGACCCAAAGAGGCCACAAGGAGTTAAAGTCCATCCAGCAGGGCAGAATAAAGTGGTAAAAGTTATTTTTAACTAATCAGTCTCGTTCAGCCTAAAGACAGACGTTATCAATTTATAGCAGCATGATGCTAGTCTTTTAAAAATGGGAAAAAGTATTTATTTCACTGTTTCGAGGAGGTTTTCAGTTTAGAAGCACCTGTGAGTTTGTCCATCTGATAGTTTTACTGTATTAGAAAATCAAGGCCAGAAAACTGAAACCAAAATTTGCTGCATTGTGAAGCTGTGCTGATTATTTTCCTCTAATCCAGAGGATTACATACCTTTTAGTATTTGGTAGCATCGGCTTTTAGACGGCTTTCATCCCACTACCCCCCCCCCCCCCCCCCCCAATGTAACAGAGATTATTTTGACAAATATTTAAATTTTAGTTAATGTAACCTGTTCTTGAAGTAAAGGCTCCATCCTTGCTAAGTGACATTTTGGCCAACGTTGGTCTGGACTTAGAAATTTAGAAATTAACGTGGTTTGTTGTGTTAAACTATGGCCGTCACTCCTGATCTCGAGGTGGCACAGCCATAGCTATCATAGAATCGTACAAAACGTGGCATTTCTTAAAATAATGACCAGGATATGTAGACACCCAGCTATAAAGTTTATTAGCAAAAAAAATGTTAATTTGGGGAGTGAGTTACCCTTTAATTATTTAATATCAAAGTTTCATCATCATGTCTTACATTTCTTAATACAGTCTAATCGGTTAAATTCTCTCCAGTGGTTACTAGGAGTACAGTTGTGTGTTTTTTCTTGTGCTATCCACCAATCACAGCTCTTAAAAGACAGCGTCACACCTAGCGACGGGGTAATCACTCTGAAGCCTTAGCAGGAATTTATAGGCTAAAATAGGAGCTATCTGAGACAAGATCAGGTGTATCCGCAAAGGTATTTTTTCCTTTAGGCCGTTTGTCTGACGTCCGGACGGTCGATCATTTTGGAAACGGGGTCCCTTGGTGTGTAACTTTAAAAACACGGGTTTCATTTTTCCATGTGTAAATGAGCCACATCTTTGTTTTTAAACACTGGTGTCGTAACTCCGCCTTCCTCTGTAACCCACACTTTCACAAATAACCTTAATTATGGAATAACCTCAATGAAGAAATGAAACAAACAAGGACACTTAAAGTATTTAAAACATTTATTAAATTAAGTGTAATGAGTAAATATGAAATTATGGAATGAATAAATATATTATTAAGAGAAATTTAGTATTTTAAAATGTGTTTCTTTTCTATACAATGCTCTTTGAAGCAGAAAGTAAAGTTTAAAGCACTTTGAGTTGAGTTTGAATGCTGCTGTATAATATTTTTGAATACTGTAAAACCTAGTTACAGCAAATATGGATAACTGAGACAAGATGAAGTAACAGAACTGATGCACAATTATTGTAATATAAGTTAAGGGGCAGATATAAGATTGTTCTTCTCTCTGCTTCTTTTCATTCAAGATGCATCGATTTGCTAGTGTTGTGTGTGTGAATTTTAAAGCTATTTTTTAATGAAATAAAAAAAAAAATGCACGCGAATGTGGCGGTCTGAGCGGCTTATTTACATGTCATCCCTATATACAGGAGTAACACAGGAGCGATGTGACGCCATGCAACAGGCGTGATTTTGGCGATTACATTGAAGCCAGAGCGAAATGACACCTTTGATGGATGCGAAGCGACAGTCGGCGTTGAAAAATATGAACTTTTGTGACTTGTCGTGTCGCAACAACCAGTCAGGAACTGGATGTGGCTGTGAAGTGTATGGAGTGAATTTTGTTCACATATTGTTGCAAGCAGAGAACATGTTTAGTAAATGGAAATAAAATAAAAAAATGCAATCCAGAAATTAAACTTTGCAAAGCTTCTAAATAGAAAAAAGGTTTTGAGAGTAACCTTGATGTTTTCTCATATTTAGTTTTTTTCTAAATACAATTTTGTTTTTTTCCAGATTTTATTTTTTTAAATTAGATTTTTTTTGTGTGTATATATATATATATTTTTTACAGATTTTACATTTTCGAATTTTATATTTTCAAATGTGTCTAACTGCATTCTTTTCAAATTGCGCTTTACAGATCACATTCTCTTCACTTCCCGTTCTTGAAACACATTGACCAATAGAAATGTATCTCCTCATTCCAGAGGGAGGCCCGCCCCCAGACGTGAAGAGAATGTGATCTGTAAAGCGCAATTTGAAAAGAATGCAGTTCGTAAAACTCAATCTGAAAAAGAGAAATTTGAAAACATAAAATTTGAAAATGCAAAATCTGAAATGTTAAAGAGCTAAATATGAAAAAATGTTTTTAAAAATTCTTATAAAATAAAATCTGAGAAAACAGTTACTGGACAAAACCTTATTTTTGATAGACGTTTTTTCTAAGTGTAACCTTTTTTAAAATGTTCATTTTCAGAATGTGTGTTTTTTTTTTTTTGTCAAATTTCCATTTACAAATCGTGTTCTTTGTTGGCAACAATATTGGAACAAAATTCACTCTGCATGACGTGGGGTGAAGGACTGCAGCCGAGAGAAAGCGGCTTCATTCAACGTGGAAGACAAGCTGGTTGTTTGCAGTCAGCCTGAGTTGCAGGACTCAACCAATTATTACTACAGAGACAAGTCCAGAACGGACCAAGGCCGTTTCTCAATTCACAAAAACGCGAGTATGGACTTGCGTTCTCGTCAAGTGCATTCTTGGGAAGAACACAGGAAGTACGGACTTGGGGAGAATGGGATATACCGGTGAAGGTTCTCAGTCATCCAGGTCATGGTCATTCCAAAAAAGTTTAAAAACAAAAACAACTGGACTTTTTTTCCAAAGTTTGAAAACGTTTCGCTTCCTATCCAGGAAGCTTTCTCAATTCAAAATGTCTGGAGTAATGTGGAGTAGCAAGCGTTATACTACTGCCCAACAAAGACCTTGTAATGGCTTAAATACCATGCAAATTCAACCAAAACAGGTCCACGCCTCTGCGATGGGGAGTCATTAGGGTCGGAGAACAGGAGCGCGCAGAACGTATCTCTGTGTATTGGAACAGAAACATACTCATGTACTCGTGACATCAGCACACGCACAGCTCATCTAGACCTGTTATTAGTAGTCTTTAGATGATAAGTTATTACTTAATAATTGTATGAATAATGAATTCATTGTTGAATGTGAGAGGTAATATTTTGTGTTAAATAAAGTATAATTTAAGTTCTTTAGCCTTTTTAACATGCAAAACTATGTATACACTATATATTTTATTGAAAAACAACTATATTTTAATATCTAAAAAAGGCTAAAATAAATTACGCCGCGGTGCATTCTGGGAAAAGCAGCCAGTCTGAAGAACGCACACGTCTGCTCTGATGCTCGAGAACAACATCCGGGGATTTGGTTCGTTCTCGGTCTGCTGTTCTTGGATTGGAACAGTGCTGGGGCTGATGACGTGTCAGGAAAACACGAGAACGCTCAAGTACGCATACAGAGAAACAGCCCAGGTCTGGAGAAAAGTGAATGAAGAGACTGGAGAAGCAGGTAAGTGAAAGCGTCACTAGACAGCTGTATTTCTGGCTTGTCGCCCACCATGCGAATTGCTGCCAAATTTGTCAGGCGATCAGCAGCATGCAAATGTCGCAACTTTTTTGTCGAAAAAAAAAAACGCATCCGGTGTGAACTCACCTTTAGAATCTCTGTTAATACGAGCACAGTGGCTTTCCGTTAATTAATGTTGTTGTACTGGAACCGATTTTTCGATTGCAATGCAAATTGTAATTGACAATTGATTGATTGATTTATATAGCAAGTCTCTGTATCTTCTGCACATGTGGCTTAAGAACCGCAGCCTGAAGCAGAAACAGCGGCAGATTGCTCCCATTTGCGCTTCTGCATGCATTTAGTGTTATTTGCTTTGTGAATCTGGTGGAGAAATTAAACAAATACCCTTAAACTGCAGAAAACAAGGGGCCAGAGTGGAAAGATAAATACTTTCACAAAGTTTTTTTTAATTTTTGGAACGTACTGTTGTAATGTGGACAGGGGGGGGGGGGCATGTATAAAAATAAATAAAAAATACTCCCTGTGTCCCTCTGATAAGGATTTAAGACTTCCAGATCAAACATATTTTCAAGATGTTTCTCGGATACACCAAATAGCCTCGAGCAGACCAGGGCGCATATTTACATGCCGTTTCCTCTTTCTGGTCTGTTTACCACCACCGGGGGGGGTTCGATGCTGGAGGGGAGAGCGAGGCGCGAGCGCGGGTCGGGAGCGCGCGCATAGGAAGGAACGGGAGGCAGCAGCAGCAGATCAGTCGCCAGCGGAGCCCAGGACGGCGGATGAACGGAGCAAAGCGTGCGTCGTTTTCCCACAGCGGCTTTCCTCCAAGCAGCGCCCTGCAGCCCGAAACCTGTCCGAGAATGATGCTCAAAGCGGCCCTCCTCCTCGGGGTGCTCGTCGGCATCAGCCAAGGTGAGCGGGGATGCGAGCGGGAGCGAAGCCCTCGGAGCTTTTTTTGGCGACTTTGTGGACAAGTTCTGTGCCGCCTTGTCCGCTGCGACAGGCGAGGAGAAGTGGACGGGAGAGAGGGCTGAATTGTTTAAGTGGACCTTGTTTGGTAGTTGAGGCACGTCTTGCAGGGGGCCAGAATGCTTTCCCACTGAAAAGGGGGATTATGACGGGGTCCTTGTTAAAAAAAAAAAGAGGGGCGACCAAGCCTTTTTAAGACTCAAACTCAGCGCTCTGGCTTTATTTTCGCGTCGCTTATTATTTCCTCCCCTGTTTTAAAAGCCTGCAAATTGTCTCCGCAACTTCAGCAGCGTTTGTTAAGACCACCGCCTTATTCCTCCTCCTCCTCTTCTTCTTCTCAGCCTTGCAGCACACCGTAGACCGAAGATGTGGCGTTGAAACCTCGGTCTCTGCATCCAGCACGCGGTCACGCACAGGCCCGCGATATGCGGCTTCACGCGCACAGATGCGCCTCAAAGTTTTTTGTTTTTTTCCTTCTTCTTTTTTCTTTGGCGGCGCGAGGAGCGACGCGCAGCTCTTAATTGGCGTCCGTGCGCACCTGTTCGTGGCTGATTGTGCCGCGCGCGTGCGTGGACTAAATGAAGCCGCTGAGCTTGAGCGTGATTGAAGGAAGGGCGCGTGCCCGGCCGCATCCTTTCTGCGTGTCGTGTCTCTAATTATGTGCTGGTCAGTGGAGCCTGAGGATGAGGATGAGAATGAGGAAGAGGAGGGGGGGTTTGCACGTTCACTGGAGACATTTCTCCAGTGAACAGAGTGAGCTGCTTTGTTTTATGTTGCTTTTATTTAATAAGGCAGACTGTCAAAACGTTCCTTCTTATAATGGATCCGCCCGGTTATCATTTTCTTCCTGTGTGTGTGTGGGGGGAAAAAAAACAAAAAAAAAAAACAAAATTCACTCAGGATTGAAGAGAGTTGAAGGTGTTTTGCAGCGTGGATGCTCCGGCTTCCAGAGCGCGACGGCAGGTGGGGGTAGAGCGCTGCCACGCGCGGCCAAGGCTCAGGTCGTTAAAGCTTGTTGCATGCTCGTATTGCTCTGAGGCTCAAACTGGGGGGGGGGGGTGCACGACTTTTATTGGCATTTCCATTCATGGCATACATCAGTCCAACACGTGCCGGAGGCGTTTGGTTGGAGCTGTGGATCAGAGGAGAGCGTCCTCACAGCAAACAGGCTTTATTTGTGTTGTAGTTCCAAGCAGGAGCTGCAGAAATCCCTCTATCTCATGGTTGGCGTGTGCACTGGGGCTTTTTCATTTTTAATGTTTTGTTTCACAAGCACAAACACTTTGTGAGAGACCAGCGGCCCGGTGGGGGGGGAGCTAATAACTTGGTGGCACGTCCGGGTATCGGGTTCCGGCTCGTTCCTCTTTGTGGAATAAGTAGAGAAAGTCTGCAGATTCCCAACAGGATTTATGTCTTTTCATAAATAGTCATCCATCTTCCAGTTAGCTCAACTTCCCCTCAGCATGATGCTGCCACCCCCATGCCCCGCTGTGGACACTTAGTGTTCAGGACAATGTTTAGCGTCTGCAAACTGGAGCTGCTGCGTTCACCGCCACCTTCCTGGTCTTTGTGGTGCTGTTTTTGTTCTCTAACAAACCTCTGAGGTCTTCGCAACAAGAACTCAGTTTAACCAGGAGTATGGGATTAAAGGGGTCTCCCATCAGGAGATCCTCAGTTTTGGTCCCAAACGTTGACGTTTGTAGCTGTGATGTGGCGAGTAGGAAGGTCTCTGCACATGAGCAAGGCCCGCTAATCGACTGTAGCAGAGGAGAGGAAGCTTCCAGAGTATCGTTGCTCCTTCATTTATTATTAAGTTCCGACACTGTGAACAAAGAGGTGTGCTACTATTCTTAAGCTTCCGCTTGAATATTCACAGCTCGGGTACCGACTCCGTTGCAGGCGCCTTACATCACCCACCGACCGGTTTCCTTTCTTTTCTGACGGCTGAGTCGACGCAGTTTGACCCCGGCAGACAAACGCCGTAAACGGGAATAACGAGAGCGCCGTGGAGCGCCGACGCTGAACCAGGAACCTGCAGCAGGTGCTCCCGGCTCCTAAATGCTGTTTTATCCCCTCTGGCTCCTCCAGGAACAACATTTGCTTTTGAACTCCCAGCATGCATCCTTGCAGGTTTATGTATTTGGCTGCTGCGGACGCTTATAGCACAATGAATTATATGCTTGCTCGGGCTCACCCGGGACTCGATGTGATGTTAAGTGGCGTAATTAAGATATTTGGCTGTATCTCTTGGGGCGGGGGCGGTGGTTTGGGGGGGGTGACAGGGGCTCAGGGTTTAAAAGATTTATACCAACGTGCTTCAGCGTGCCTCATTACACCCGGAGCTGAGACTCCGCCGTGTTTCAGGTTTGTAGTTTAACGCTCACAGACGTACAAGGGGGACGTCACCTTTGCCACGCATGCGAACCGCGACCCGACCTCCTCATCTCACGCCTCTGAATCTTCCCGCTCTATTTCCCCTACGCAAATCTTTTAAGATCGTCCCGCCACGCCGATGATTTAATCCTGATTCGGTGCTTCTGACATCATGCAAAGCAAATCACAAGTTCCCTTTCAAAACGAACGCAGGAGGGGAAACTGACTGCGTGATTTGATTAATGGGAGAAAGGAGAGCCCAGATGTAAAGAGCCGGCGCATGTATGAGAATGAAAAGCAGCAGCCAGAGTTAGCAGGCCAGTCCCTGCGTTATAGACATGCCGTTTATTTACCTGCGAGCTTTCGATTCCTCGCCCGTGCCCCTCGGCGCCCCAAGTGCCGCTCTCTGCTCTGAATCGTCGGCCGGAGACGACCCCTCAGACTCCAAACACCTGAAGACGGAGGGAAACCCGCTGCAGCTGGGTGGAAACCAGCTAGTAGAGGACTCCTGCCTCTATTAATGAAAGCACAGTTCTAGGAAGTCGCTCTCTTTTGGAGCACAAAACATCAGGTTATTGGTTAAAAATGTCCCAGTCGTTGCATAATTGGGGTAAAATTTACAGAACATCTTCATTCAGGGTTGTTTTTTGCAGAATAAAGGTAGATTAGTTAACGCAGGTAGCGTAGTGAACATATCTAACAGATACTTTTCTAATAGGGCTCTAATTATGGCTGTACAGTATTAAGAAAACCATTGCAATGAATAATGGTGCATCTGTCTTTCTTATTTGTTTAAACAAGCAATACATCTTCTGTTATCTTTAAACGGACCACAGTGGTTGAGCTAATGATGGTTCTGGTGCTATTCACTCTTTGACTTTCTACGACTGGAAGCAATTTTCTTAACTCGGGAATATGTGGATCAGAAGAGAAGCTGGAGGAGCCTAACAGGCAGGCAGACAAAGGAACATCTATGTTAAAGATGATTGAATCAAATGCAGTTTTGATGCTTTTTCTCAGCCTCCCCGTTGTGATTCTGAAACTGCTTACACAGGTAAATAATAGGAATAATAATAATAATAAAGAGACCAGTGGATCATTGTTTACAGACAAAGATTGAAAACTTGGAGCGGACGACAGTTTTGTGGAAGGAAATCCATCGTTGAGTGGAGAATGAGCAGAGCGTGCGGAATAGGACACCTAAATGTACGACATTTGTGCTACAGCAGCAGAAATCCACAACAGGTGCCACACTTCCCAGCTGAGAGAAGGAAATAAGGAGAGTGGGAAACGCTGTCTGGTCCAGCAAGTCTCTGTTTGGTCTGCAACATGCAGATGGTGTAAACGGCGTCTTCCTCCGGCAGGAGACTGGACCATGTCTCAAAGCTTAGATGAACATGTTCTCCAGTGGCCTCCATCCTATGGAGCACCTTAGGGACAATACGGAGCAAAATGTCTTGATGAATGTTTCTGTCACATTGACGAATCAGGAAGATTTAGGTTTCACCTGGCACAGGAAAAGGTGCCTGAAAAATGAGAGATTTGTTGGTGTGAAACTCTTCTACACACCAAGTATTGATGGTTTTGGTGAAGCAATCAGCCGCTACATCCATCTCTGTTCTGCTTGCTATTGTTTTGCTTCCCTGCTGTTGTTTCAGACTTATTTTTGAAACACCCATTTGTAAGATTTATTATATTCCAGACTTTCTTATTTGTTTATTTTTTTTTGCTTCCTTTAATCCACTGGCGGTATCCAGAGTATTAAAATACATCTTTTTGTTAGAGAAGACGTTTCTTGAAAGACGTAAGCTCTTTCTGCTTCATCCTACCTCAATTAGAGATCAGCCAATTATAGATGTACTCGTATATATTTACAGCAGCTCTCAAAAGTGAGTACATCCCTCACATTTATGTAAACATCTAGTCATAGCTTTTTATCTTGCATATCCTAAAGAGACTGAGGGAGAAAGTGCCAGAGTGGCCATATTTTCCTTTTATGGAATTCATATTTTTTTAGAGTTCTTCTGAACGCTTTGTGCAATTTTAACTTAGCTTTGTCTTAAGTTAATATCCTGCGCAGCTTTGGGAATCGACTACTTTTAGACGTGTGTTGTTTTTGCTTCGAAACATGATAAATCTAGTATACAATTAGGACTGGATGATAATTCAATGACAATATATATCGATTGATAGACGTATATTGATGATAGAAAAAAGGGTAAATAAGAAGTTAAATTCCTTTATTTTGCATTCTAGCCTATCATGTAGGCTAATATTACAGTCATTACATCCTCCCAACCAATCACAACGCTGACCCAGGAACCCAGGAATCACCAAGCTCCGCCCCCTTCAAAGAGTTCAGACAGCACGCTTTTTTTTAAAGAAACTTGTAGTTATGGTACAAAGTTGGTTGAATAAAGGCTTGCGTTTTAGTACGTTTGTGTTCTTTATTTACAAAAAGGTCACTTAGCAAGAGCATAAAATGGCCAGGGCTGCACTTAAAATGTATGTTTTGAATTTGTTGATAATTATCAATATGGTTCCAGCTTTATCGATATGCTTTTGTTTCTCTATATCGTCCAGCCCTATATACAATGATTCTTTATTAGTCCATCAGTAGTAAAATTTGTTTAGCTACATCAAATTGAAAGGCAAATGGCAGCTCACAGTGGCCAAGCAATAATAATAAAATAAAACAGTTGCACGGCTGAATCTAAGGTATATTCTTCCACAAAGGATAGTAACTGATTTACCAAACAGAAAAGTGACAATTTAATGATATATGTCTCTAATCGAGCGCTGAATTGTCCCCTACTTCTTGGATTTGACCTCCTTCATTTTTTTTGCTCCACGTGCCTTAAAAAATGTTGCTGTGGTTAAAAAAAACTGGTATTGAGTATTTTTCTTTTGTCTATATTGAGGTTGATATTTTAGTCTTGTGACAACCCTGATGACGCTTTGGCCACAATTTGGACTTTTTCACTTTGTTTAGACATTAATGTCGTGTGTTTTGTGACCAATCTACACTGTAATACAAGCCGTTCAATGTTGTCCTGTGAAAGGATGTAACAAAATATTTACAAAAATGTGATGAATGTGCTCACGTTAGTGAGATACTGTATCCTTTTTTTGTGACAAATGATGGTTTTAAACAGAGAAATTTCGTGCTTGAAAGCAACTTAAGCAGGGGCACAAGTGCCGAGAGGGAAGATGACGTTCCATTAACTAGTGTCAGCAGACGCACTTTGAAAAATCCTTGGGTTATTTGTGATGCAGCGGGTATAAACAGCAGCATGTTCAATAATACCTTCTGCCAAACTTGTTTCATTTTCCCCTGAATTGCCCATTTTTGTCACTGAAGTGACTAATGTGCTCCTCGGGGAGTCTCATGCAGCCAGAAGCCAAGAAAACACAGATAGACTGATCAGTGGGGGTCCTTGTGCGAGGAGGAGTTTTTGCATCGCTCATTAAATCCTACATTCTGAATCCCAAAACGGGAGAATTAGAGCGACGAGAAGATTTGTACGGCGAGAGGAAGACAGGACGGGATTATGTTCAAAAATTCATTCAATTCCAGGGAATCTGATTGCATCTAGTTAAATTGCATCGACAGAAATTGAATCAAACTTGATGTAGTCGCACTGTGCCAAAATTAATAAAATGTAATTGAATCCTGTCGAGTTGGAATCAAATTAAGTCGGAGTGACGTGATTGGAGGAGGCAGCTGCAGCATATTGCCATTTGCTCCTTTGAGCTTGTCTGCGGCTGCACATTAGTTCACCGCTACCCGAGCAGGAGACCCCTTGGCTCCTGCTCCTGTCTGTCCTGCCAGTCTAAATGCCAGTCTAACTAGCGGGCTAATAGGCAGAGCCAGGATGCCAGGGCGAGAACAGAACCAGTGGGCACATTGGCTCGCCGACAGATGTTGCTCACTTTCTTCAGTGGCTCAGGCTTTCACTCACTTCACAGGCTGCTTCTCCAAAGTGCTTCCTCTCGGGGGACCCCGCACGACTGGTTTCAGGCCTGCTTTGGGGTTTTGGGTACTGGCAGGCGTGATTAAATGAGGAACTCGGGGAGAAAAATGGCAGCGGATCCTCGGAACAACTCCAGTTTGCTTTGTGTTTACAGACTGACCCACTTCCTCTGTATTAATAACCACATGGAAGCCTTCAGGTTTGCTTCAGAGTGGGCTGACGTGAGTCATATCTGGAAGTTAATTGCACACAAATCATCTTTATGACATAATGCTTTTATAAACAAATTAAAATGGAAGCAGACAGTCTGCCCATCAAACCTTTATTCGGTCTGCCTGTCAGGATGGGCTTGAACACATGAATGTGCCATTTGTCACGACGTTCTCTGGGTTGTTCAGCTATTTAAATGGTCACTTACTCAAAAGCACGTCTATGTTTTTCAGTATATAGAGGACTAAAGGATGTATAATGGTAGGCAGGCATGCATTACTCTCTAATTGTGTGCAAATAATTAGCACTTGCATGTCACATAAACGGCACCCCACTGTTATAAAGCAATGCAAGCTTAAACATTTGTGCTGTTCTAACCAAAAACCTATTTTCTATTCATGTCAACTGCCTTCAGAACATCAACATAAAATTTTATGGCCAGCCTGTTTACTGATTAGTATGATGCTATTAATCAAGTTTTCAGGCCCATCTAGTGACCTTTTAAAAACCACAAACAACTAGCAACATCCTATGCCGATAATCCAGAATATGCACACCGGTGTGAAAGCATTTATTGTTGTTACTGTACTCAATGGCCCCTCTCATGTCACAAAGCACTCACATGCAGACCAGTCCTCTTGCAAAAGTCCCTCCCCAGTCTAAAATAAATCAGTGCATTTATATAGTTCATTTAGACCCATTTATATTATTAATGAAGATAAATGATGGGCTTCAATTGTGACCTCCTAAAAACAAGAGTTTAGAGAATAGAGTTAATTCTTAGTAGTGAACACGTTTAAGGTGTTGTTGTTGTTCTTTACTCCAGTAATAGTGTGCAGATGGGCAAAAAATGCTTATATTATTCCAGTCACACATAGCATCTTTATTTACATCAAAACCTTTACTATAAAATAGTAATACTTCCCATGAAAAACAAACAATTTTATAATTGTATGACGTCTGCTAGTATATGAGAAACAAACTCTTGGATAAAAGGCAGCTTGGTTTTTATGTGTCAGTTTACAAATGATCTTTCTGTGTAGGCTTGACTACATTGGCTTTAAATGTGGTTTCAGTAGCTGTTTTTGTTTGGTAAAAATGCAAATGTGGTCTTTTAACTTTAGCATGCTAACATTAATGGTAACTTTGGCATTTTTACCACTTTGCGAGACATTGGCTTGCTAAGGCTAACATTAGCATGACCTGCTTGCTTTTGTTTGTTTACTTGTAGTTTTAGTTTATTTTGGCTGATATAATCTACAGCCTACTTTTATCCCCCATAAAGCTAACATTAGCATTTTTAACACTACATTAAACTTTGGCTCACTTTGGCTAATATTGGCATGTTTGCTCAGGTTATTTAAAGTTTTTGTTTGCTTTGATGTAGGTTACAAGCTACTTTTATCCCTCATAATGCCAACGTTAGCATTTTTGACACTATGCTAAACTTTGGCTAATATTATCATGTTTGCACCATAATGCTAAGATTAGCATTTTTAACACTATGCTAAACTTTGGCTAATATTAGCATGTTTGCTCAGGTTACTTTTAGTGTTTGTTTGTTTGGTGTAGTTTACAAGTTACTTTCATCCCTCATTATGCTAACATTAGCATTTTTAACACTATGCTAAACTTTGGCTAATAGCATGTTTGCTCAGGTTACTTTTAGTTTTTGTTTGTTTTGATGTAGTTTACAAGTTACTTTCATCCCTCATAATGCTAAGATTTGCATTTTTAACACTATGCTAAACTTTGGCTCACTTTGGCTAATATTGGCATGTTTGCTCAGGTTACTTGTAGTTTTTGTTTGCTTTGATGTAGTTTACAAGCTTCTTTTTTCCATCATAATACTGACAGTAACAATGCTGAAAGTAACACTAATGTTGACGTGGTAACACAAGCATTAGCATATTTTGGTTCAGGCCCCAGATCATTTTTTTTTTTTCACAGTAGTGTGAAACCTCTGAATGCTGATTGTACAACCTGGACAGTTTCTGTTGCTCTATTGGATGAATGAAAAGTTAGAGCTGCAATTTCAAGAAATTGTCAGATTGAAGTGTGTGAAGCAATCGATATTTTAAAGTTTGTTTTAGCAATTCCAGTTGTGAAAGCTGCTATTGAACCAAGTGTTAAGGGAAATAGGTGTGAAGTTGTGTTAAATTAGCTGTGATGTTTGTGTGGGAGTGGTAAACCTGCTGGCATCCTATTGATTTCTGTAGCCAGACTCTATGATTACCTCTGACATCACTAATGAGCACCTGAAAAATATACACTGCCGTCTCAGAACTCCAGAGCTGTTAAATGCAACATCATGTTGTGTTTTTGACGTGAAAAATGTTTTAATTAAAGGGTTTTAGTGGTGGCAGGAGGTTTTGCTAATTACTGCTTTATCCTTATCACATAATTGTAAGGATTGTTTACTTTTTTCTATTCAATCTGGTGTCAGGTGAAACCATTACTGCTTGCCTGGGTGTTCTAGCAGGAATACCTGAGAAAAATATAATCTTCAGCAATTCCCAGATGCCTTGATGCGTGCCAGGAACCTGGAAAAACAAATTATCTGACAGGCTAACAATCTCATAGCCAGGCAAGTCAAGCAGACTTAAACTGATCAATAAAGTATTATTGCATTTTCAAGTGAGAAGGTCAAAAGCATTTTTAAGTAAGGTTGATGTTAATTTGATTTATGGCTTATTGGTGAAATGGTTATGTTAAGGACATTTTTCTTCACTCAGACAGCTGAAACCGCTTACGTATTTATTTCCATGCATTGCTGCTCCTGTATTAATGCTTCATGTGCATAAATGATGAAGCTGAATGGAAAAGGCTGACAGAAAAAGGCTTGCTCATGTTTCCAGTATCAATCCAGTCATAATAAATGCATTTTGCTGTATTATACCAGACCTGTTCAGTTTGGAGCAAGGAATGCTGATATTTTTAAAACGGTACACTAAAAATATTTTTTCTTGAATAAAATTGCCCCAAAGTATGATTGCCAACAGTAAAGTTAGGACTCACCAGCCCTTTTTTTGGAGTCGACTTGTAGAAAAGTGTGGCTGAATGATGGATTAATAAACAACTGAATGTAATAACACAAAAACAGAGAACAGACGCTAGGTACAGACAATAAAAGAGCTGCATTTATCTACCAGAACCAATTGGGTTTGGGCCTTTCAACTGGGCTTGAGTTAGTGGGAGCAAAGCGACTGCTTGATGCAATTCATTACAGATGTTGAGAAAAACTGAGGTAAACATTAACAGGGAGTGACTCAGGTTTCTACTTACACCAAGAAGAAAAGTGAAAAAGACAACTAGGTAATGTTGTTTATTGCAATTGAAGACGTGTTTGGATTTGGGTTGAGAAACCAGCGATTACTGTTTGAATTTTCAAGACTTTTTGCTTAGTTTTCCACAAGGCGAGGAGTGTAACAACACACCACTAGCTACAAGATTCACAAGGCAAGATTTAAGCAACATTTTTCAAGACACCAATTATCCTACAATAATTTTTTAAAGATTAGAATCATAATCAATTCTTACAATGTAGTACTGCCGAGTAAACATTTAAAATACTCCTTTTTTGTTTATTCAGCCAATAGGGTTCAGGTTTTATTATTCACAAACAGCTAAAGAATAGCATGTTCAGTGTATAATTATCAACTGTAGATTTGACAAGTGCAGGCATTTCAGATTTTGACCCGGAGATGATCAAATGTAATCCGGACTCATCAAAGACCACGAATTAGGCCTTTTTTAAAATATTTAACACCGACAGGAAGCAGATGCCAACTTTAGCTTATTAGCGGCTAACTGTAGCCACTAATGAAGCCGCAGGATTCAACAGCGGCTAACTGTTAAGTGTTATCATGGTTTACTCGCATTATTTCTATATTTTCTCTCTCATCTCATCTTTTCTCTATTGAGCAAATATAAAGTGGACGTTATTAGCCAACTCAGTCAATGTCGGACTCAGTGTTGCTTGGAAGGACGTCAAAATTAAAACAACCAATATGATAAAACAGTAATTCAAGCAAAATAAAAGGAGGTACATTAAGGTTAAGAAAGGATACAGAAGCCCCCAATAACTTAGGAAGTGAAAAAGGGGCAACAGCTTCATAACAAAGAGGATACAACTTTCTGAAATTAGCTGACTAAAAGCATGGGAAATGAGTATGTGTAGAACTCGCTTTCAAATTGAAGAACTACTTCTTTTTGTATTTCAAAATAAGAGTCTCGAGGTAAAACCCTCACCTTCAGCTCATAATGGCTGTTGACATTTATTTCTCTATAGGCAAAGTTATGCTTTTGACAATAAATATCGTGGATCCCTTCAAGATGCATGTTGTAGTTTTTACTTATGTCCCAGTTAAGGAATAAAGACCAACTGAAAAAACGGACAGCGGATTAATGGACAAGGTCCATGTTTGTAAATATTTAACATTTTAATGATTTACATAGAGCAGGGGTTTATTCAATCTAAACATAAATGGACCTTTTATATACTTTAATTAAACCAACAAAAACAAAACAATTTCACACAAAGACACATTTAATAAAGTTGAGATATTTTGGCCACTTGGGTTATTTTCTGAACACTAAATTCACTCAATTCTTGTTAATATGATGGGTTTATATCAGAATAGAAATCTCTGATCTACATTGTTTTGTTACATCTCTCAAATGTGGATTATTTTCTTAAAACAGTGTCCACTGCCAGTCTTTCAGATTCCTGTTCATATTTTTAATGTTCAATGAACCAGTTTAACAGCAGCAGGCCAAAAATGGTTAGAGTATAGGTAAGAGTAGACCCTAAAAGGACAATTTAGTTTGTATATATGGTCAAACATTAGTAACCTGAGCCAGTTGAGCATATATCTCATGACAAGATGGTGCATGTAAGAAAAATGAGAATCAACTGTCTCTGGTTCGCCTACAGACGAGGGAAATTGTCATATTTTGAATAAAAAACTGCAGATTTTTCATCTTTGCTCTGTGTGTGCTGCTGAATGCTGTCAGGGTGGAAATGGCACAGTCTTTTTTTTAGGGTTGTTATGGGTATTTTGAACCTCTAAACATGTACTACACAGGATCTCTACACAGTCGGGATAACTATGAATTTCATTAAAGGTCTGACGGTGCTGGATCAGCATGGAAAAACAGAAATAGATTGAAGTTAGCTCTTTATTTGCAGACTAAATGAAGATCTCATCTTGTCTGAAAGGTTTCCAGGTTTTCCATGTGTATTTACAGGCTTTATTATAATCATGTTATCTAAAAGTCGTCCTTCTCTGCAGGGTTTGTATTTAATATAGATATATTTGTTGTGTATTGATTGTGAAATGTATATTAATGATTTAGACTTTGGCTGAAAAATGGACCCTCGTCATGGAAGTAAAGTTAGCTCCGATGCTAATATAATCCTGTTGAAAACATTTAATCAAGATCCTAGGAAGCTGTGTGGAGCAAATCCATCTGGCGGAGTCAGGTTAGATGTTTCTGAGATCTAGATGGCTGCTGAAATGTGGGTTTCTGAAAGGCAAACCCACATCAGCTTGATTAATGAGAGCCATCCGTTCCTCTGAACCTAGTAGCTGGATGTTTCTTCCCGTTAAAAGGCAGTTGTTCCTCTCCACTGTCGCCACATGCATGTTCAGGGTTACAGATGGCTTTAAGGTTAATGACTTGATGCTGCGACATCCAGATTTGGAGGCAGAGGCTCCAGCCTCCAGGGGAATAGGTTTCTAGTTTGGATGAAAGGGTCTCTCCTCTTAATCTTGAAATTTAAAACTTAATCTGTTTAAGCTTTAAATAGGTTTATCAGAAAACCTACTTGGTTCTGAGATTAACAGATTAACAAAAAGGGAAAAAAAGGAAAAGGGAAAAAAAAGAAAGAAAAAAAAGGGGGAAAAAATCTGGCCTATATTTTACTTTTTACATATATTTTTTATTTTAATAGCTATTTCTGTACTTTTGTATCAGTTTTTAAGTTTTCTCATTTGCTTTTTTTTGCCATTTTTAAAAAAATATATTTTTTGTTTTCTACTATGGTTTATTTATATACCGTGTCTTGTCTGGCAGTGTAGCACTCAGTTTTTTTATTTTTTTACCTTCACTGTAAATCTGTAAAGCAGTGGCCTCGAGCTTTAAACATGCTAGAACTTGAATTAATGCAGTCTTTACTACTGCCACATTTCACTAAGAAGGGATTGCTGCAGTCAATTCCCCGGCCCTCCTTGGATAGGCTACTATTTTCACTAATTGCCAATATATACTGGATTAGACGGCATTGTTTTATAACCTCTGCAGGGTTTGTATTTAATATAGATATATTTGTTGTGTATTGATTGTGAAATGTGTATTAATGATTTAGACTTTGGCTGAAAAATGGACCCTCGTCATGGAAGTAAAGTTAGCTCCGATGCTAATATAATCCTGTTGAAAACATTTAATCAAGATCCTAGGAAGCTGTGTCAGCTTTAATAAAGAGGACCTGATATCTCCACGAAGACTACCGTCTGTAAGATTCGAGGATAACTCCAGTTTTTCAAACAGCTGTAGCTGTAAATGGCAGAAACTAGCGACCTGCGCTATCGTCGGCCATCGCAAGATCAGAAATGAGTTGAGAGAAAAGGGAATTCACCATATTTCTCTCTGCGCTCGGACTCGAGATGTTGACGATAACCGGGTCAGGATGGAAAACCTTCCTCTTTTTAAAGAAAAGCAATTTATTACATCAGATCTTAAAGCGGAGCCGCTCCCTTTGGTCTCTTGATCTCGTGGTCCTGGTTCTCCTCTGGGCTCACACTGTTAAATTATCTGCAGCTCTCCTCTGCTGGATAGCGTCCACCATTAAACCCCTCGCGTCCATTCATCCGTCCGTTTTCCTTCACACCCTGGGCCCGGTGCCGCTGCTTGTTCCGGCTGGTTAATTAAACCAAACGGTGATTGATGGACTCCCGGCTGAATGGCTTTGCTGTCGCCGCTGACCCCCATCAAGCAGATCAGCCCAGCAGCCTGCCAATCATTTTCTCCAAGAGGCCACGTTTTGCTGCAAACCCCCGGCCCCTCCGGTGCTTCCCGGCCCTTCGTACCCCCACCGGCTTGCGTCCTCGCAGGCTCGGCTTTGTTAAGAACTGCTGCAGAGAGCTCCTTGAAGAAATTGCGGCGCTCAAATTTCCTTCCCGGTGGCCCGGTATCTTTATTTATAGGAGGCCGTGCCTGATGAGGGATAGATGAGACGGAGTGAGTGATAAGTGATGGTGAGACGGAGGAGGGGGAGGAGGAAGGACACTTGAGATGTGGTCGAGACGCTGCTGAAGAGCGAGGCTAAACAGCCTCTGCTCTCCTGATTGTTTCGCCACGCCAGACCGTCTTCAAACAGAATCTCCCTAACGCCACGGGGGCTGGGATGTGTTTGTTCCCCTCTGTTTCCATTTCATTCCTCCTTCTTACACTCTACTTTATCTTTTATTTCTCCCACTTTTCATGAGCTGGCTCCTTTTTTTTTTTGTTTGTGGGCCTCCTACTCAAGTCTCATGAAAGTCGTCTGTGGGGAAAACGTATCTGTTCTCTGAAGCAGCATCAATGCTTAGTTATTTTCAGGGAACACTAATGATGTTGCTGCTCAATGCATTTGCTAACAGGCATGGATTTTATGCTACCTTTGGCTGCTGGGAACATCAGGACAGGACGTTTCTACTTTAGGGGCTTCGTTCTGGCATCGAGGCGCGTTTTTTCTCTCTCAAACGTGTAATTATTGTCTTGCGAGATGCAGAAAACATACCGTAGAAAACATACTGTTCTATCGGCGTCTCTACAGCAGCTTATTGTTCCTTCATCCCATTGTTGGCGGTTCTGTTCTGTTTTCTGAAGGGTTACCGAGGGCTTTGCTTGCTGATGTTTCTTAGCCTCGTGAGACCATCCTGATCTCGCAAGCTTTCAAGGTTTCACTCGCAGATCAGTCTGGCTACTTTCCGTTAAAGAAAATTTGGAGCAGTTCACCAAACGAACGTCCAATCAGCGTTGGCTTTGAGGCGGGTTGAGGTGTGACGCAACGAGAAGCGCGACGGTTCAGTCTAAAGAACATGGAGGCTTCAGCCGACGAAACTAGCGTTAGCGTGGCTATCGAGCAAGTTTTATCGGAATTACAGATTATTTCTTCACTGAAAGAAGAGCAAAACACTGCTCTGGAGGCTTTTCTCAGAGGAAAAGATGTTTTTGCTCTTCTCCCGACTGGTTTCAGAGCTTGTGGTTGTGTTTTCGTCGTCGCTGTTAGTACGTCATATGCTTCGTTGATCTGATTGGTTTATTTGGCCCGTCTATCACCAACATAGGCCAATCAGCTAACCAGTATTTTCGCCCCTTCCCAAAATTACTTCAACGGAAGGTTTCCAGATGGATATGCGGAGCAAATCCATCTGGCGGCGTCAGGTTAGATGTTTCTGAGATCTAGATGGCTGCTGAAATGTGGGTTTCTGAAAGGCAAACCCGCATCAGCTTAATTAATGAGAGCCATCCGTTCCTCTGAACCTAGTAGCTGGATGTTTATTCCCGTTAAAAGGCAGTTGTTCCTCTCCACTGTCGCCACATGCGTGTTCAGGGTTACAGATGGCTTTAAGGTTAATGACTTGATGCTGCGACATCCAGATTTGGAGGCAGAGGCTCCAGCCTCCAGGCGAATAGGTTTCCAGTTTGGATGAAAGGGTCTCTCCTCTTAATCTTGAAACTTAAAACTTAATCTGTTTAAGTTTTAAATAGGTTTATCAGAAAACCTACTTGGTTCTGAGATTAACAGATTAACAAAAATGGAAAAAAAAAAGAAAAGGGAAAAAAAAAGAAAAGGGAAAAAAAGGGGGAAAAAATAATCTGGCCTATATTTTACTTTTTACATATATTTTTTATTTTAATAGTTATTTCTGTCCTTTTGGATGCTTTTGTATCAGTTTTTAAGTTTTCTTATTTGCTTTTTTTTGCCATTTTGTTTTCTACTATGGTTTATGTATATACCGTGTCTTGTCTGGCAGTGTAGCACTCAGAGTTTTTTTTTATTTTTTTCCCTTCACTGTAAATCTGTAAAGCAGTGGCCTCGAGCTTTAAACGTGCTAGAACTTGAATTAATGCAATCTTTACTACGGCCACATTTCACTGAGAAGGGATTGCTGCGGTCAATTCCCCGGCCCTCCTTGGATAGGCTACTATTTTCACTAATTGCCAATATATACTGGATTAGACGGCATTGTTTTATAACAGAATGTAAATAACTGATGTTTGTTTAAACGACTGGATTGATTTTACTGGGTAAATTTGTGGATTTGACTTTCGCTGCTAACTGGATCTATATAAATGAACTGAAATACATCCTCTGTCCAGCCGACCACAGGCATTGTTACTTATTTTAGAGAAGAAAGGAAGTCCCAGTCCTTCAGCTGTTCTTTTAGGTCTATATTGGCCACATCTCTGTTGTTTCTGCGCATTTGAAGGTCAAAGTAGACAAACAGCGCAGCAGAAATAAGACACCCGGAGAGATTTGCTAGATGGAGGCTGGTGTTGGCCGTCCTTTCATGTGCGTGTGTGTTCACTCCCGGGCATGAGTCTTAAGAGAGTCTTGTGATCGTGTTCATTTGCACCTGCTTTTGTAACAGAGTCTTGTTTGTGTGGCGAATCACCAGCCACAGCATCCAGGAAGAGTAAATCGGTTCCATGTTATGCAAAAATCCCCAAACTCCTGGTGCCAGTTTCGATTCGCAGAAAGGGGGAGCATAGGTTCTGTTGGATCCAATTTTGGCAGCCGCTCCCAGCAGGTTTCCTCTTGTTAGCTTGCAACTACTGTTGCGGTCATACTTCAACAAGACTTCCAGGACTTTGCAACAGAAATAGATTAGATTTCCCCGAGCATGCCATGTTGTAGCAACAGGATGAATTCCAGCTAGCTAAAGCCAGTTTATTGCTCCAGAACCCAAGATTACTTTTATTTCACGCCGCTTTTTCAGCCGTCCTGTAACGTCTGCGGCAGGGGCGAGCAGAGGAATGATAGATAGTCTCGCCACTTGAAGCAAAAAAAAAAAAAAAACAAAAAAAACAACCACGGCCTCGGATGCGGAGAAACATTGCGGCGCGGCTTGCTCGGTCAATAAGCAGTGAGAGGCTTAGCTGGGCGCTGTAAGGGGAATGGAGCAGAGGCGGCGGCGACTGTGGCAGCTTTCTCCCCAAGGAGGCGGCCTGAGCCACAAATTAATAGAGCGCTCCCACATGATCGGGGAGTTTCATTTGGAACCGTCACGCTACATAAAGCCCCACAGAAATGAGGAGTTCACAGAGGTCCCTCTCCACTTCCCCAAGGGTCTCCACATAACCTGTGTGATTGTAACACCCGGCCCGCCGCTGTCCCACCTTTGCGCTTCCTGTAAAACACAAAGCCTCCCCCAGTGCTCAGCCCGTCTCCAATTACCGCAATGCGTTGTCTGCTTTCTTCTCTTTCAAAGGGAGCTTTTGTTTTGCGTGTGCGATTGTTAGTAATACAACAGTCAGCCAAGCATCTCTAAAGAACTAATTTCAGCTCTCTGGTGTAACAAGAATCAAGAGCGACCCTCAAATGGAAGCGATAGTGTTTAATTTCATAGCACAGTTCTGGCTTATTGCAACCGCAGCATGTCAGTGTTTTTTTTAATATATATATATATTTTATACATTTACATATTTGACAGCAGTGTGAAATTCTTGGTGACAAACATGGCGAGCGCGTTTGGCCCCGAGGGCCGCTTTACTCTTATCATTATCTTTGCAATGCCCGAGATTAGACACAGCTACCAGCCCTCTCAGAGCAGCGCGCCTCGGAGCGAGGATTAACACAATGACTATTCACTCAAACTCTCCGGACACACACAAAAAAAAAAAAAAAGCCAGCGCTGATTCATATTTTGCCACAAAGTCCACTTAATTAAAAACTGGCAAAGAATATTGGCTTGTGGCGGAGCATAATATACTGAAATACTCTGTAAATAGACTCACCCCATCATCTTTTGTTGTAGTTAAGCAATTTCCACAGTGGCGGATTTAGGAAGTATCACAGTAGAAAGGATATTTTTTTTTTATGCTTGATGTGATTCAGGTTATTTAGTTGCAACTTATATTCATAGAAAAAAAAAATCATCCCTGCAGCAGTAAGACTAATTAATACAGGTTAAATACACTAAATCTGCCATTTGTACACGAGAGTACACCGACATTATGCTGATAAGGATGTATGACTAAAAGCAGTGCACTAAGGGTGATTGAGGACGTCAAGACGGGACGTTTTAAGCCTCAGTACCAGAACAAAGTACTGAGCTACATCGGATAAAGCACAGTGAGAGGCGATAAACAACTTGGGCATCTGTGGGTCCTATGGCCTAAGGTCCAGACGATGGTCATGTTGGGTAACCGCAATTTAGTCGTCCAATTACCGGCACAGAATTTGGGTTTGGACCCAGGTACTGGCACTACATTGCATAAAACCTTAGTGGCATCACATTGGGCCACCACCATTTGGTCATTCAATTACTGGCACAAAATGTGGGGCGCATGATGGCGCTACAATCTGAGTTCCCTTCTTTTTGCTGGGCTACTGGTGCTAAGTAAAGTACAGGACACTTGTGGACCTCACGATACAACACCTTAGTGGAGGCGCCATCGTCTACCTGATTAGTCACAGGTACAAAATTACACTGTTGAGGACTGTCCATTTCTCTGGGGCTAGGGTCCACTGGCAGCCAGTTGTTTTAATCATGACCCAAACTAAGCCCATTAAAGCTCATAGTGGAACCTATTTCAACAAGACAGTAACCTGAACAGGACTAGTTTCACTCCGGACCAGATCTGTACCCTACTGGACCTTTGTCTTTCCTCAACCTACTTCAAGTTCAGTGATGACTTTCACAGACAGAAGCATGGTTGTGCTACGGGATCTCCAGTGTCACCTATTGTAGCCAATCTTTACATGGAAGAAATGGAAAAGAGAGCTTTGGGAACCTTCAGAGGAATACCACCAAACCACTGGTTCAGATATGTGGACGACACTTGGGTCAAAATCCAGAGAGGATGCCAACGACAACAACCTACTTTTTTTTGGACTGCTTGTTAAGCATGGAAAGAGATGGAAGCCTAAACAATGAAGTCTACAGGAAACCAATATCTTCTTTTTGATTCTCACCACCCACCAGAACACAAACTTTCTGTCATCAGAACCTTACACCATGGAGCAGAACATGTCCCCACCAGGACAGAAGGGAAGAACAAGGGAGAGAAACACGTCAAAGATGCTCTCCAAACCTGCGGATACCCTAACTGGGCCTTTGCCAAATCAGCAAAGAAATCCAAAAGACACGTCGCAGAACAGAATGGGGAGAAGAACAAGCGCAGAAACATTGTTGCTGGAGTCTCTGAAAAACTCAGGAGGATTTTCCCTAAACACAAGATCCCACAGGACCTTCAGACAGAGGCCGGTCCATCCTGAGGACAAAACCTCCAAACCTAAGATGAGCGGAGTGGGGTGACCAGTTCCAGGTGAATCTACAGGTGAATCTAAGCTCTAACGAGGTCTGCAGGTCTATAAAGCTGGAACTCCTCACTACTCCAGACATTTTGAGCTGAGAAAGCTTCCTGGATGGGAAGCGAAACGTCTACAGATGCAGAACAGAAGTCCAGTTGTTTTAATTTTTTAGTCTATTTTGCATTAGTGGAACCTAAATGTGCCCCACATTTTGTGACTGAATCTTTGGATGAATTTTATTGTTTTTACATGTGTTGGTCCAACATGTTTCTCCGCTTCTAGAGACTTGCTGTGTTTTCCAGTAGCTCCTCAACGATCCTCTTACAAATGTTGAATTTGAGCATTTTAAACGCCTGTCCCTGACGATTTAAGGCCATTTCTCATGTATACTTTGATAAAAATACCGACAATAGCATGCAGCCTCATAGCATTTTTACAATATTTAAAGCTATATTGTACATAGGGTCAGAATAAATTGAACAGGTGCAAAGAGATATCACAGATATCAACTCATATGACTGATTTCTGCAGCAAGACGACGAGTTCAGGCTCTCAACCAAACAGGAGGTTCTCATAGACGTACAGCCAATAAATCTGCAGTAACTGTCTGTTGCTGGCATGTCAATATGGACCAGAGTATCAAAGGAAAGGTGTCAGACACCCCAGGACCAGAAAGGTGTACCTAACAAGTGATGATTGAGTATGTGTATATATATATATATGTATATATAACTTCCACATCCTGAAGGCCCAGAAGAGTCTCTAGCACGCCCAGCTGAGGCTTCGATGCTTTGACTTGAGTCAGACCTGACTCAAATTAGATTTGTTTCTCAGCTCAGACCTTTGTCACAGGTTGTACACCCGGTAATTTGCAAGTGATTCAATCACACTTGGGTTTCAGAGGTTCTGATTTATGCATCGCCGAGGCACATTTAGTCAGCGTTTGTTTCCCTTCAAGAGAAGGTTCCCCCTTTTTTAAAGTTTTAGTTTGCACTTGCAGACATGTAGGGAAATTAATCCATATCCTGCTGCTTGTAGGTATTTGACATTCTTCCTGTTGTTTGCAATTCAGGCCTTAAGTTGAGGTGGATTTTGCTCCTCTGATTTTATCTGTTACTCCTTCCTGTAATGCACACTACAATAAACAATAAGAAATGACATTCTAATCGCCAGAGCAGTATATCAGTGCTGTGCTGCTCCGTGCATAAAAAGTAGCTGATCTTTGAGTTTGCTGCCTTCACTCCAGTTGGACAGAGTGTCTAGTCTGCAATGAGCCAATTATCTGTGGGAATCCAAAAGTACATCAAAAACAAAACACTCGTTGAATTTGGATGATCACCGCCAAAAGCATGCTCCGGCGTTCCTGGAATACCTTCATGTGGATTCTTGTGCTGCTTTCTCAGTTTTTATTTGCGCAAGCAATCACTGCAGCGCTGCAGGGAAACTAAAAGCCAGTGTGTAAGCCCTCCGTAGCCAAGGACACGGACCCGTCATTAATTTGTGAGCAGCCGAACCGATTTAGTGCTCTGCAGAAATTTCCAGCATTAGATCGTGGTGCCTTCCGAGTCTCAAAATGATAAACTCATTATCTAGCCATTCTTTTAAAAACAAAATCCCAAAATATGAAAGTCTTGCATGTAATCACCAAACAGGGTAGGGACTTGACGGCGAAACGCTCGGCCACCATAGTTAATCTTGGTATTTACACGTTCGTCTTGTGCTCTGGGATGGCTTCAGCTCATTTTCTTTTGCACAGCACTGTGTAGGCAATTTATTTCTGACTTCGCCAACGTATAACGAATTCCAGCGTTGCCACTTTGAAGTTGGGCCTGTGTTGTTTCCCAGAGATACCGTTCAGTGCTACAGTTTCCAGCACGCTGCAGACTGGCCCTATTGATCTATTGTCTCAGAGTAGCAAACAATTTTGCTTTGCTCTCTCTCTCTTTCACTGCAGTCCCCTCTCCATCTAGGAATGAATTAGCTTTGTGACTACTGATAACTGCTCTCAGCACCTCACTGTTTGCAGAGATTATATATATATATATATATATATATATATATATATATATATAAAAAAAACTAATTATTAATGACTTCAAACTATTTTTGCGCCTGTGAAAACACTCAAAAGGATTGATGGCTGTGAAAGAGTAATGAGAGATTTGGCATTTTTGCAGAGTCACAAGTCAGTGATTGATCTCTCCTTTAAACGTCCTCTGCAGGCTGATAAACATGAATATGGCCTTTGGCGTCTCGTCTGTGCCCTGCTCCTGGCATAATGGTTCATATAGAAACCGTTGGTAAGCTGAGAAAATGGTAAACTTTAATGAAACACCATTCTTTAGTGATGCTGTGTTACTCCAAGTTGACTCGGTCCCCTCCCTAACGTACTCTTAAGAAACCCATTCTGGACTCCTGCACTGCAAAAACGGATCTAAAAATAAGCAAAATGTTCTTAAACATAGTGTTTTTGTCCTTGATCTGAGCAGGTAAATATGATAATTTGCCAATGGAATGAGTATTTTGACCCCTATATTAAGATAATTAGACATCCTGCACTTGAAATAGGATGGTGGAGATGAGTTGTTCCTATTTTAAGTGCACAAATCTTATTCTATTGGCAGATCATCTTATTTACCTGCTCAAATCAAGGACAGATACACTAATTTTAAGAAATTTTACTTGTTTTTATTACCTTTTTTGCAGTGTGCTGTTTCTATGCTGCACTTTATTACCAAAAAACAACTAATAATTTATTTTGTGGTTCGCCCAAATGTTTGATAAATACCAATTCGTTTTTCTTATTTGTTTTTAAATGCACTCAACTGAAAATTCTTTGCTTAAGGTGTACAGGGACGTCTTTGAGGACATTTAGACCTCTCCACCGCCTCGATCACGGCATCTAAATTATCAGATTTCATAGTTTTATTAATCAGTTCCTACTGATGTGATATGTGGGGTACCCCAAGGCTCTGTTTTGGGTCCACTTAAATTTATATTTCCTTGGACTGATCATAAATAAATCATGTAGTACCTCCTATCACTTTTATGCAGATGATATTCAGCTGTGTACTGCTCCTTCACTCCAGCTTCTTTAAACTGTCCCTAAAATAAATGCTAAATTAGTATAGAGTCTAAACTGCAAAAAGGGAACTAAAAGTAAGTAAAACTTACTTAAAATGAGTGTATTTGTCCTTGATGTGAGCAGGTAATTAAGATAATCTGCTAGTGGAGTAAGTTTTCACATTAAAAATAGGAACAACTCATCTACATCATGTTATTTCAAGTGCTGTATATCTAATTAGCTTATTTTTGGGCTCAAAATATTTATTTCAGTGGCAGATAATCATATTTACCTGCTCAAATCAAGGACAAATACAATAATTTTAAGGAAAGTTTACTTTTAGTTTGCTTTTTGCAGTGTAGGCAAAATTGAGTATTCAACCAATTTTTCTAAAACTCGCTGAAGACAACACATCATAAACTATTTTGAGAAATACTCCCTAGCTATAAATGTTACTGTCAAATCAACGTTAGGTGGTTATTAAGGCTTTTATTTCCTCTCATTGCGACTATTGGTACACAATGTTTTTTTTTTTATCGATACACAAATGTTTCAACAAAGAAGCCATGTATTGCCTTCAGTTGGTTCAAAACTCTGCAACATCATTCTCAGTTTTAACGTTTTCCCCGGTTTTACTGTCCATTTTAGAATTCATTTTAAAATCCTGACTTTTCAGGAACCTTCCTATTTCTCTGAACAGTTAAAGCCACACATTCTCCAACTAGACCCACAGGTTCTCAAACTCATAGTCCCGTGTAAAACTGGAGGGGATCATTCTTTCTAGACTGTTGCACCTTGACTGTGGAGCCTTCTTTGTTTTGATGTTGTCCCCATACGCTTGGCTTATTTAAACAGCTGCTAAAATATTGTTTGTAAACATGCTTTTCTTTAAGATCCTTCAAAATAAGCTTTGCCATCTCTAAGTGGTCAAATATCCAGCTCGGTTTATGCCAGAAGCTTAGTGGGACAGTTTCTGGCGGGAGATTTAACCAAGTATTAGTGGGTACATGCAATTATTTATCTGAGTTTGTGTAATTCTGACCCTAAATAAGACGCTCATTCATTTAAAGATGTGAACCAGACTCCAGTTTTGCTTGTTTGTTGACCACGGCGGAAACTGATTACGTCGGTCACGATGAGTGTATGTAAACATCTGGCCACAGCCGTAGGTCTTCCAGCTGCAGGGGCCTTCCTCTGTAACCGTGCGAATCAAATGCAGTTCTTGCAAAGGGGTACCGACGTGGAAAATGAGTTATAACAGGGAGGGGTTGCAGCTGCGCACATTAGTTTATGTGCATATTTATTTCAGGATTCTGCTTACGCTTTGATTTCAGCTGTTTAGGGGTTTTGCTACTTTCTAGCCTTGAGTGAAGTCGCGGTGCATGGAGCTTGCCCACATCAGCAAAACTATATGCAAAACAACAAAGTCCAAAGACATGAGTTTCTCTCCCAGTCATCGGGGGATTCCTGTAATGCCAGAATCTCTCTATTAAACTCGGCTCCTGACTTAAAATCTTCAGGTCATCGCAAAAGTTTTAATTTAATCATCCATGCGACGAACTTTCTTGCGATAAGCAAAAGGGGAACTAGTTCAGACTTTGAATCGGGACCTCCTGGACCTGCCAGCGATTATAGTCCCATTATAATCTCTTGGAGAGATTCCTCCTTGGGTAAGTGATCATGAGAAGGGCCGATAGTCTATTTGCTGCTCAGAGGGAGGGAGCTACAGTGTGGCTGCGCTCAACATGTTCAGCCATCTGCAGCGTGTTCCTCACCACACTGAGCTCCAGAGCTCCCGCAGCTTTTGGGAGAAACTGTAGAAAGCTGCGAGGAATTAAAAATAATAATAATAATTAAAGAAATGGGAGCGATTGCAGCGTGTGGTCAGCGCTTAATTGCTTACCACCGAGTCCAGCGTCTCAGCGCGTGTCTGACTGACCTCCGCAGAGCAAAGCGAGGGGGGAAAACTGTTGTTTCAATAACCCTGGAGGTAAAGCGAAGCTGGAGAAAGGCAGATGCGAGCCGAGGCTCAGCGTGTTCCTCCGCGAAGCAGCTTGACATCGGAGCAGCAGGAGATTCAGCTGCTCCCACCTCAGCGGGAGCCGGGCTGCGAGTCGCGTTCACATCTCACTCTCGCCACATTTCTGACACCCATTTTGTAATGATATTTCACCCGCTGCCGTCTGAAGAAACGGCCCCCACACTTTTCTATCAAACTCTTACCCCCCCGCCCTCCCCCCTGAAACACTCGAATCAAACTGTCTGTAGTCGGTGAAGCTGACAGGGAGCTCCATCAGACAGGCCAGTAAAATGTGAGCTGTTTTCTGCCTCTCGCTGGCAGCAGCCCACGCAGAAATCCAGGCGAGCTTAGATCGGGTCATTTCAACCAGGTGAGGATCACGAGATGCCATGGGTTGGCGAGACAAAGTGGCGGTTGTTTGCTGTGATCTTCTCGCTGCGTTGTTGTGCAGAGAGGTGCCAGAAGCAGCCGATCAACTGCGCCGCAGCATATGAGCCTCAGTGGGGGCCGCTGAGACGGCTCCGAGTGTCTGACTGCGTGCATATGGGCATACTGGGTCGGTTCTACTGCACATTAAGACCATTAGTCAGTTGACCCTCGTGTCAGCATGGGTCTTATGAATACAAACACATACTGGCCCTCGCTAAAGCCTTCAGGCTCCGATGCAGGAGCACAATGTGATCCAGGCTGTATGTTTGGAGTCGTCTTCCTCGGTTTCAAGTCTTTGGCACCAGTAAGCAGGTTCTCTTTTCAGAGAGAACCTTCGCCTGCATGTTTGCAAATGTCAGACAGGACCAATTATGAGTTTCTGTCGACAACGGCTTTCTTCTTTCCAGTCTTCCGTGAAGGTTGTGAGCGCACAACTAATGGCGGCTTTGTGAACAGTTTCCCATCTGAGCTGTGGATATCTTTCACAGCATTGGGAGTTTCCTGTGGTGTTAGTATGTTTTTTTTATCTGAGGAAAGCGAGACCTGCAAAGCTCTAGATCAGGGGTGTCAAACATACGGCCCGCGGGCCGGATCCGGCCCGCCGAACAATTTAGTCCGGCCCTGTGGCTAAATGCATTATCATTATATATAAAAAAAAAAAAATTTCTTTTTTTTTTTTTTTTTTTTTCCAGTGTCCTGTCTGGCAATGTGGCAATAAGATGCCACAAAGAGCTCATCAGATTTGACTTTCACAAGTGGACAAGATAAAAGGAAGAGAATGATAAAACAATTATTGAAAAAAACATGTACTTCGTTTAATTGAAAATATGCAGTTCCTATATTGTCTACGAGGGCGCTGTGTTTTAATTAGCAGATTAAGCTTCAGGTGTGGAAAAATTCAAATCATTTCTTAATTTTTATCTGTTTGATGTATCTTGTCATGCAGGACAGTGTTTTTAAGTTCCAAAAAATGGGAATAAATGTTTTTCAACATTTTACAATCAATCAAAGCATAATGCACAAGTAAATGTTTAATGTTTAAATGAGTAAAAGTATTGTTGAAATTGCACATACTTTTCTTAAAAACGCTGAGGTTATTAATAATATATTGTGTAAAAGTGAAATTAACTTAATATAAAAATCAACAACAAGTCCACTTTTAGTAGTTCTATTTAATCTTGCAATGAGTTAACTCGTGTGGCCCTCTTGAGATCAGATTAAGCTGAATGTGGCCCCTCAACCAAAATGAGTTTGACACCCCTGCTCTTGATGTTGTTGTGGTTTCCTCTGTGATTTCCTGGATGAGTCTTTAGTGCATGATTGGACCATTCCTGAGAAAGCTCACTACTGTTCCTTCTTCTCTCCATCATGATGGCTTAGGGCTGGACGATAATTGAATAACAATATATAATCGATCGATAGACGTATATCGATGATAGAAAAAGGGTCAATAAAAGGTTCAATAGAAAAACAGTTTTCCTTCCTTTTGCATTCTAGCCTATCATGGAGGTTAGTATTACATCATTACATCCTTCCAACCAATCACATCGCACACCAAGGAACCAAGCTCCGCCCCCTTCAAAGAGTTGAGAGAGCACGCGTTCTTTTCCATTTTATAAAACTTGCAGTTTTGGTAAAAAGTTGGTTGAATAAAGGGTTGAGTTTGAATTGAGTGTTTGTGTCTTTATCTAAAAATAGTTTGCTAAGCAACAGCATAAAATGGCCAGGGCTGCACTTAAAGTATGTTTTGAAGTTGTCGATAATTATCAATATCTATCATTATGATTTATATTTGATCAATATGCTTTTTTTTTTATATACAGTATATCGTCCAGCCCTATGATGACTCTCACTGTGGTTCACTGAAATCCCAAAGCCTTAGAAATGGCTTTGCAGTCCATTTCCCCTCCACTCTTGAAGTTCTTTAAACCAGATCATGACGTATTGCAGAGTTTACTTTATCAAAACATGCAGATTGAAGATCCTTTGGCTCTGTGAGGGTCTTCGATGCCCCCATCCACTAAGTTACAGCGCATGAAAGCTGTAGATTTACAAGCACCCACTCGCTGCCTGCCGTCCACATGCTGGTATGGTTCACTCTAACCCATGTTCATTTCCCTGGTCAGCCATGTATGGAAGATATAAACAGTAAATCAAACGCCTGGCTTGGAAAATCAATAGCGAGCGTCTAAATGTCAAGGAGAGGGATGCATTAATGAGTTCTCACCTCATTGCAGAAATCACTTTATTCATTTCCTTTGTTCAAACTCAAGAGTTGAGGTCATTATGGTCCTCTTTGCATTTTTATTGCCTCATCACACAAATTAAAATGAAAAATAAACTGGAGATATTCTTCGGACACACGTAGACTAAGTGAAATCTCCGGTGTCCATGGCTAATTGTTGCTGACTTCGTATGATGGTGAGAAATGATGTGTTGCTGTGTGTCTTTCAGCCTGCAAAATGTTTGTGCAGTAGGTTAGGGTGTGCTAAAGGCGTGAGGCTTATGGGTCTATTTCAGTCTGTGTGTGTGTGTATGGACAGGAATATGCGCGTTGATGTACACAGACCCATGTGAACAAGTGATTTATGGTGTGTTTTTAATCAGGCGGTAGAAAATGTTATTAGACAGCCTTCTCGCACTCTCGCCGACTGCAAATGAGCCGGCGCCCGCTGCTCCCAGGGAGAGCCGCCTGTAATTAGTTCTGGGAACTCACCTGTTACTGAGCAAGATTGAAGGAGGGACATGAAGGGAGGATGAAGTGAAAGGGTAACAAGCAGACAGATAAACAAACAGAGAAGGAAAAAAAAGAGGTCAGGCTCAGAAAAAAAAAGGAGCAGAGTGACATGAAAATGATCAGTACCCCGCAGCTTTTAGCTTTCTAACATTCTAATTAGCTAATCTGCCTCGACTTGCTATATTACAGCATATTAAGGCTTCATTATGCTTCTTCTGTATTGTCATCTGATTTCTCATTTTGTAAAAATATGCACTCAAATAATCATACCCACATGTTCTCGTCCAGAACTGTTTTTTTTTTTTTTTTTTTTTACTAAAGAAAAACTCAAACCTTCTACACTTTAAAAAGTTATATCAGAATGTAAATGGAAGAGGTAGTATTAGTTGCATTTGATTAAAAATTTTTGAATTTGTGTTATGTTTTAGTATATTTAACGGCCTAACTTTAAGTATAATTTCGGTCTGATTTTTAGTGTGATTTAGAAGATATAATATTCCATGAATATTATATAAATCATGCTTTTCAAACAATCAGCTTCTCATGCCTAACTTAAACGAACTTGAGAAAGGCTAAGTTAGCTTAGCCTTTTACTGCCAGCCTAGCGTAGCGTTGTGTGTCATTGCTGTGTCACTCCAAGTTGATTTTGTCCGCTCCTTAGCATATTCTTAAGGTAACTTCTAAAATATCTAATTTATGTCTTCAATCTTAACATTTATCCTATTAAGTTGTGCCTACTTTAGCCTATCTTGAGATACCTATATTATGTCATTCATTCACAGCTAACTTAACTTAGCTTGACGTTAGTTACTTAGCTTAACATGCTAGACCTAGCTTAGCATAGCCTGTTCTAACTAAATGATCTATTCAGAGCTAATTTTGACTCTTTACATAACTTTTAATTGCTAAGGACTCTTTAGCCAAAGTGGAAGTACATCAGCATCAGCGTGACGTGGCATATAAGCACAGCCCACCTCACGGAAATTAACAAAAATATCCAAAAATGAGAGGGCATTATGGGGAGAGTGAAGCAATGCTAGGACAATCGGTAATGCTAGTACTCTTTACTGTGACATTATTGCTTCTCGTTGTACTGCGTGTGTGACATATTCAAATGTATGCACCTTCATATGTTTTGGTTTGTGTAATGGAGAGATTCAGCTGTTAACTACATTTTTTCTATTTTTTTGTTTTTAGTAGTTTATTTTCAGAAGGTTCTAGGCTTGGATTTGTCTAGCATGTGCGTTTCCGTTGCGTAATGACTTACGAGTAAAGGCTGTCTTGAATCTGCCCAGCAGTCTGAAACTCCTTTCCTCCTCATGATAGCGGTTTTACCTCATGAAAAGTGAAGGAACAGCAGCTGGGGGCTATAATCAGAACAATTCAGATGGAGCCTTAGATTCCTACCTTATCCTACACAGCCACAGATAGCTTAGCTGGACAACAATCTCAAGCTGCAGAAAGTTGTCGCAAAAATACATTCATTTGTATAGAAGCTTCATTTTACAGTTCCCATTTAGGAGTAAAAATGTTTTCTTTCTGTTATTTTAAGTAATCCTGAGCTGTAGTAAAGTCATCAATATGCCTGGTTGTGTTTGTACACTTCACTGAGCGTCGATGAGTCTCACTGTGGCTGGCCACCGAGTCTCCAGAGAGCGCTGCCCTGACAGCCAATCAGACTGTCACTGCTGGCCTCACACATACACACACACCCCCATTTTCACACACCCAAGGAAAAAAAAACTGTGCTTGTCAGTGCATGTATATACAGTTTAAATCTGCTCATATGGGCTTCAGGAAAACACACTCACACACTGCACTTCCCCAGCGCTCCTGACAGTCCAATGAAAAAATTATGAAATATTCAGTAAGCCTCGCCGTGGTTTAGATTCTACCTGTCTCAGCTTTTCTCCATTCTTTGTGGGTTTGTTTGCATGAAACAGGAAGAGGTGCTGTCTGTTTGCATGTTGGCATCGGGAGACTTTATTTATTTATTTATTTTCCTCATGGATGTACTGTGTATGAGCGCGCACGTTCAAGAACACCTCTGTGGGTTGGCGTGTGCATCTGCATCTCAATTGCTGCTGCCATGCTTGTGCGTAATTGGGTCTGAGGCAGCCAAACCTTTTGTCTGAGTCTTGCCTTGTGCTTACATCAACTGTGTTGGGCTTATAAGTAGCATTATAAAGTAAGCAACCTTCACGGCAAAAAGGAATCTAAAAGAAAGTAACATTTTCTTGAAATTAGTGTATTTTTCCTTGATTTGAGCATGTAAATAAGACTATTTGCCAATGGAGTAGGATTTTTGCACTTAAAATTAGTGTTGCACCGATACCGATACCAGTATCGGACGGGGCCCGATCCAGCACTAGAATGGTGGTATCGGTATCGGCGAGTACCAACAAATAGGGCACCGATACCATTTTGATATGTCTGTATGTCACTTGAACGCAGCCTTCTCTCTCCCGACTAGTATTATACATGTTATATACACTGCAAAAACGGATCTACAAATAAGTAACTTAAACTTAAAGTTAGTGTATTTGTCCTTGATTTGAGCAGGTAAATAAGATTATTTGCCAATGGAATGAGTATTTTGACCCCTAATATAAGATAATCAGACATCCTGCACTTGAAAAAAGATGATTGAGATGAGTTGTTCCTATTTTAAGTGCAAAAATCTTGTTCCATTGGCAAATCATCTTATTTACCTGCTCAAATCTAGGACAAATACACAAATTTCAAGAACTTATTTTAAGTTCCGTTTTTGCAGTGTAAGTTCACAAATGTTGCACTATTTTGGCCTTTGAGAGCCAAAAGTTTATTCAACTATTGTCACCCATTCCAGGTAGGCAATAAAAAGTTCTACTACCCTAAATAGTATGCAGTTCTTCATATATACACACACACATCAATTTCAAACAGATGGTATCGGTATCGGCCAATACTGCACAGCCAGGTATCGGTTATCGAGGCCAAAAAATGGCATCGGCGCAACACTACTTAAAATAAGAACAATTCATGTCCGTCATCTTATTTCAAGTGCAGGATATGTAATTATATTATTTTATGGTTAAAATACTCATTCCACTGGCAAATAGTCTTATTTAGTTGCTCAAAAGAAAGAACAAAAATTACAGATTTCAAGAAAATTTTACTTTTAGTTCCATATTTGCCGTGTTGACACCAGAATTTCTGTCCCTAACATCCATCATCAAAATTGCCTCGTATTTATTGAGTGCAACGTTCCACATATCTGTTTATAAGAGTTTACTGCAATCTTATTCAGTTCAGTTTCCCCCAGGAACACACTTCCTTTTGCTCGTAAGTGACATCTTTCATACCCTTGACTGCCATTGTAGAAAGTCTTTTCACAGTAAAATCCACATGATTACTCCTCTTCAGTTCTGTTTCCTCCCACTTGACTTTATAACTTTCTTTTTCTATCTGACTCAGACGACTGCCACTGGGGAGGCCGTCTGTTGATCAGCAGACCATATCACAGCTGCAGCATCTCTGTGCAGAATAGGGATGCTCGTACTTGTGGTAGAGAAGTACTTATCTAATGAATGTCAAAACGTGGGCGGATAAGTAGTAAAATAACTGGCCTCTTTCTTAGGTTACTACTTTTCATTCCTTTGCTTTTTAGTAACCATGTACAGGACCTCATATAATATTTTGAATTCATGATACTAAAAAATTACAAATGTTTTCATAATATCTCCTACTAAGGTAGTTAGACAACTGAATCTGTAATCTCTAATTCAGTTGAGACAAATTCATTTTGTCAATGCTGTATGTGTTTTTGTGCTGAAACTACTCCATATAAACACTTTCTACATTCCAGCTCCTTCAAAAATCCAAATAAATACATTTATCACATTTAAAATCTGTTGTTAACTTAGCTCAGCTGGTCATAGTTACCTTAGCTGGTCACAGCAAGCTTATCTTGACACTCCTAATTTGGTTTAATTGAGACAACCAATTTAGCTCATCCATCTATAGTTAAACGGTTCTATATCGTGCTTTTTAAAGCCTTCCAAAGTCAACTATAAGCATATATATGATGTAATATTGCCTTTCAAGTGTTCATTTGTTATGAAATGTTAGTTGTTTTCTGGAGCCATTTTTCCTATCCAGAAGAAAGACTCTTGCCTTCACTGCGATGCCACCTCTCCCCAGTTGCTTTCTCTGTGCAGATTAGGTGCTAAAAGAGCTACTTTCTCTCCACTTTGAGCACAAATATTTGCGCTTTGCCTCAAATCATCGCTCGTTAGGTGTGTTGTTTACTTGTCAGCGGCAGTGTGGTCAAGGTAGTTCCTGGATGGGGGCGGGGAACGACCTCTCTATGTAAGCCACTAATGAACCACTCGTTTTCCAAGACAAGGAGGGGCTGCTGCTCAGAGAGCAAAATACATGAGAATTACGCAAAATACCACTTTGGGCATGATTTCGATGAACAAATGGCATAATGAAATTCCTAAAAAGCTCAGAAAATATAATTTGTATGATATAGGCTCTTTAACTAAACTTGACTAATTTAGTGAAATGTAGCTAGATACAGCTAAAGTTGGCTAGCTCGCCATGCTACCTTGTCATAGCTTGAGACAATAACGTTATCTCACCTGTCCAAGGCTAACTTTGTTTAATTCGGTTCAGCTAACACTTAGTCTAACTTTAGGCACCTTTAGCTTATCTAGTTTAACTAATAAACCCTAAGTAGACACAGCTTAACTGAGCATTCAGAGAGGGTAAGCTGACACAGCTAAATATCCATTTTGCCACACACACCTTAGCCTAGCTTGAAACCGCTAGTTTAATTGGTATTTCTGTGGCTAAACAGCGTTATTTATATACAGCTAATGTAGTGGCTCTTTCCAAAGCAAATTAACTTAGGCCAAGCAAAAATAAGGAAATCGAATAGCGTCAATCTAAGTTGTCAATGCTAAGTATTGTTGCCAGAACATAGTTAGCCTAATTTGTGACAGCTAACTTGCCGTACCTATTAAAAAGCTTTGTGTACTGCTTAATGAACCAAACTTGACACCGCTAATTTAGCTTAGCTTTTGAGGGGTGACCGGGGCTGAAAGGGAAGGGTATCATCACCAACTTTATTTATAGAGCACTTTAACACCGGCTGGAGCTGAAACAAAGTGCTGAACATAAATTAGACGAGAGGCTCTGTATGCAGTTGATGGATTTTGGTTTTAATGGTTGTGTTGTAGGGCTCTTTGTTTGGCGTGCGATGTGCTCAAAGGTATATGCAGGACTACTTTTGAGTAAGTGTTTTTTCTTGAGAACTGTACAGCCCCCTCACTGTACTGTATTTTAACAGCAAAAAGAACGAGTGACGCGATGAATCTGGAGAATTACGGTTTGGTTTTTAAGAGAACGCCTAATTGGATTATGTCAGCACGTGACGTTTAAAAAGAAATGATGGATGCCGTTTGGATCTTGTGGAAACCAGCCAGGACGTCTCAAATCAATACCATTATTAACACATTTTACCTCCCACACGACGTCTGCTACCGTCTTATTTAGCTATATATTTCAGAATAAATTTGAGGGTGTCGTTTATTTAAAATGTCAGTTTGTAAAACCCAACTCTGATGCATAAACAGGTAGTATAGAAACGAGCGTCGTGCGCGACCATGGAGCCGGTGAAAGGATCAGCGTCCCTGAGGAGCTGATGCAGCGAGCATGCTCTGTGGCAGCCTCCCAGGCAGCCTGCTGTGCTCTGAAAGCCTGTTCACAATCGCAAAGATGTCTCAGTTGGGAAAAGCAGTCTGGAGTAAGGAGAGACTTTGCTCTCTCCTTAGCACTAAACACACCAGAAAGCGGACAATTTCAGCAAACCTTTGCTGTTGACCCGCCTGTACTGTCTTGATAGTTTTGGTGTGCATCAGGACCATTGAGGGGCTTTGATTGTCTTTTCGAGTCTATTTAACGGTTTTTACGGCAATTAAAGAAGCGTAGATCTGAAACTAAAGTTTATAAAGTAAATATTAAAGTAACAGAGGTGTATAAAATACATAGCAGCATTGTGGCCTGTTATGCATTTGTGTGAATTTTCATTCTCTGGCCAGTCGGGACATGACTAGGCGCTGTAATATATCAGAAATTACCTCAATGTTTAGTCCCTGTAGAACAGAGGACTGCTTGGGCTGCAGGAAAACCAAACCCTGGTATGTTCCACGTGCCAAACATCGATCCCCAGTTGGATGATAATGGCCTAGATGCACTGGGAGAGTGGTGTGAGGGCTTTTAATAAAATGCTTCATTGTCTCCTTTTATCTGAAACTGTCGCGTCTTTTTTTACAATACCTTGCGAAATTATTCATACTTCATATCATGTTACAGCCACTAACCTCCTGGTGTTTTTTTTAATTAATATTGTCTGCATAACCGACCAATAAATACTAGTGTATTATTGTCAAGTGAGAGGTAATTCTTACATGATTTAGTAATAAAGATCTGAAAAGTGTGGCATGCACTTTCTTTCAGCCCCCTTAGCTACTAGCTTGCAGATATACCTTTTTATTTATTTATTACGGCTGCAAGTCTCATGGTATGTTCCTAACATTTTAGTTTTTTTGCTTTTAATGGCTCAAGCTCATTCAGATGGAGACATTCTGTGAACATCTGTTTTAAATCTTGCCATAAATAAACACTTTGATTTAATTCTGGGCTTTGACTGGGCCATTCTAACACATGATTGCTTGGATATAAATAATAATCCCGTCATTCAGGGATGTTCTCCAGCTGGACGGTGAACCGCCACCCCCAATCTAAAGATTTCTTAAAGAATTATCCCCCGTATTTCGCCTTTTCCATCTTCCCAACAACTTTTACCCATTTTAATGCTAAAGAAAAGCATCTCCAAAGCATGATGCTGCCACTACCAAATGTTGCTGTGGTAATAATGTGTTCAGGATGATGCGTACTGTTAGTTTTCGTCCCCACACAGCACTTTACATTAGGTCAGAAAGTTTAACGTGGGTCTAATCTAACCAGAGCACCTTCATCCACGTCTACGGTCTACAGTCGACTTCTTGCTACTCTTCCATAAACACTTAATTGGTGGGTGTTACGACCCAGCTCAGGCAGGTAATTAACATTAATGTCTAAAGAGTAATATGTTTAAAACATGTATTTAATATAAGGTTTAACATCAAAGTGACCAAAAAAAAAAGTGTACTGCAAAAACGGAACTAGAAATAAGTAAAATGTTCTTAAAATTTGTTTATTTGTCCTTGATTTGAGCAGGTAAATAAGATGATTTGCCAATGGAATAAGATTTTTGCACTTAAAATAGGAACAACTCATCTCCATCATCTTATTTCAAGTGCAGGATGTCTAATTATCTTATTTTAGGGGTCAAAATACTCATTCCATTGGCAGATAATCTTATTTACCTGCTCAAATCAAGGATAAATACACTAACTTTAAGAAAATTTTACTTATTTTTAGATTCGTTTTTGCATTGTGTGGTTATCGAGTAAGGACACACTTGCAAAAACAGAACTAAAAATAAGTAAAATTTTCTTGAAACTATTGTATTTGTCCTTGATTTCAGCAGGTAAATAAGATTATCTGCCAATGGAATGAGTTAACCCTAAAATAAGATAATTAGATATACTGCACTTGAAATAAGTTGATGGAGACGAGTTCTTCCTATTTTAAGTGCAAAAATCTTATTCCATTGGCAAATAATCTTATTTACCTACTCAAATAAAGTAGTAATACACTTATTTCAGGAAAATTTCAACTTATTTTAGTTCTGTTTTTGCAGTGCATGAATGGATAAATAATGGTTGTCCCACATGAGCTGTGGGTCTCTACAGCTCCTCTTGAGTTGAAATGGGCCTCTTAGAAACAGACGAGTTGGCTTTATACATGGATAAAATAAACCCAGGTGGGTTTTCTTTACTAAAAGGTTAACTTTTTTAAAATAAATAATGGTTCACTTCTGAAGGCAGCAGCTTTTATTTAAGGTTATCAGGGTAAACAGCTCACTTAAAGGTGAAACCATGTGTTTTTTCCTACAATTGCACAATTAGGAGCTACCTTTCATGGTCTGTCGAAAAATATCGAGGTTGTAATGGAAGAAAAAAAAGTTAAAGTACCGTGAATACTTTTGTATTTCATTGTAACCTTGTAGTAAACATGTTTACAGTGTCGGTATCGGGCGTCCGCTCTGTCCTGAGCTTAGATGAAAGAAACCAGCGGCGCTTCTAACCTTCCTTTGCCACCAGGTAAAAAACCGATGACGGCATTCATGCAGTATTCGCTTTGCTTCATTTCAAAGATTACGTGGGCTCGCGTAAGCCAAGAAAACACTTGAATCCACTTCAAACAAGCAGCAAAATAACGGTTATAAAGTGATTTTCTTAATTCCTCAAAAGTTGCCATTTTTGAATGGAGCGTGCATTATTATCTTCTTTACCTTTCGTCGGAGCTTACCTAGAGCCATAGGAGTGGGCAGAGCCAGAACGCAGGAGCAGTGTAGCCATGTAATGGTATTACACTAATCTACTATAAATATGGTACCTGTAATCATCTCTGCAATGCTGTAGATAGCTTAGTAATCACGTTAGAAGTAGACAAAAATAATCACTGTTGGGTTAGAGATTTCAGCACTTTTGGCACGACATTAAATGAAAGTTCAAGGCTAAAAAAACTGAAGGGGGTAAATTAAATAAAGTTAGCATAAATCCTGTTTGTTTGGGAGCCGTACTGTTGTCCTGAACAAACGGAGCTTTTAAATCATCCATTAGTGGCTGTGCTACGATGTCCAAGACCCAGCGTTCAATGACAGAGTGATGGCTGAACGCGACCCCCCCCCCCACCCCCCCATCCCAAACACATGCTGGGTGGGTGTTTGTTAGCAGAGACGTTCATAAATCCCAACCACCTGGAACGCCGTTCGTGCTACGAAGCGACGCGCACCAAGCCGCCCTCCCACACTGCACTGCTGGCAAACAGCCAATCAGATGGCGGCGTCATGGCTGAGCCGGGCTGGGGCCAGCAGGCAACCCTTGATAAAACTTTCTGTTTAGTTTAGAAAATCTAATAAGGCACTTCTCCACACTATAGCACACATTAGGTTAATCCTCCTTTCCCTTGAATATCTTGAAGCCGTTAAATTGCCCCAATAGTGTATTTTTATTTATTTTAATGTCAGGCACAGCAAATGATTGGATCACTGTCAAACTAATACAAATATGGTAATTGAATGTGACTTTTTTTTAACTTAATTTAGGGTAAGGTAGTTGCCGTATGACGGTCTTGAGTTAGAAAAAAACATTAATGTTAGATTTAAAAAAACAAAGTTTAGGGCTTCACAAAATTATTTCAGTTTCATAGTCTTAATATAGTGTTAATATCATGATTGCAAATTACTGATTGGATGCAACATTTGCTTGGCTATTAACCGACTCTTAATGTTTTGGCCTGTTTCATGCTCTTTCATAGCCCTTGATGACATGAATATAATATCTCAATTTCATATTTTCCCAAGATTGTGCAGCCCTAAAAGAGATGGATACCATGATAGTGTTTTAAAAAGAAAATAAATTTTTTTTGCCACTGCTGCTACTAAAATGTTGTGTATATATACGATAATAATGTTAGAATTATAATTTCTGTTATTTTCCTATACAAAGAGCAAAGCAGAAATATAGGATAATCAGTAAATTTTGTAGTTTTAAAGCACTTATTGTGTAAAATATTATGCCATTCTTTTTTTTTAATGCAGTTACACTGGGAGTAAAACTTAGCAACTACTTTTAAAACAGTATTACCTTAATAAGATCAATAGGCGGGTCTTCTTTTGTTTAGCAGTGTTTAACAACAGGTTACAGTCCCTCTGGTACTTTCCCAGGCTTCTCTTTAAATGCACTTTCAGTCTTGGGAATGTTTTGAGGAAACATTTTACAGTAAACCACCTTAAACAATATGGATTCTAGATTTTGATTAAAACATATCAACTTTTTGACATTTAGTAAGGAGTTGGTTTTAATAAACCATTATATTACATTGTATTTTTTCTCTTTCAGCTTTTTTCCAAGCAAAAAAAGAAGTCTCTCTTTTGCAAATAAAACAAATCACAAGCGTGTTTAGTATTTTACACCAATCACAAACAATATGAATAGTTTAGGCCCCAACAACGATCCCTGTGGAACTCCACAGGAAATGATTGCTTCTCATTTATAACTTTATCTAGCATACCAAAAGCGTTTTCTGTTCAAGTTAGTAAAAATGTTTGGCCTACATTTTCAATAAAATTAACTGGGATCTTTTCACTGATTCTGTTACTTTATAGAAGACGTAAAAGTCCCAAAAGCCTTATCTAGGTTTGTAAGGATTATTTTAAGCTTTTTCTGGTTTATTCTTTTTAGTTTCAGATTCAAATGCCTAAATCTTAGAGATGGCAAAACTTTGTATAGATGAACTATACAAAGTTGTGCCATCTCTAAGATTTAGGCATTTGTGCTAGCAGTACTTTGGCCAATTTTCATACAGATCAGAATAAGTTCACGAGGACGGCACCATAGTACAGATGCTCCCTATTTGCTACACCGCAAAAAGGGAGCTAGAAGCAAGTAAGATTTTTGTAAAATTTGTATATTTTCCCTTGATTTGAGCAGCTAATTAAGATTATTTGCCAATGGAATGAGAATGTTTACCCCTAAAACAAGATTATTAGCTATCCTGCATTTGAAATAAGATAATTGAGATGAATTGTTCTTATTTTAAGTGCAAAGATCTTATTCTACTGGCAAATAGTCTGATTTATCAGCTCAAAGAAATGATAAATACACTACATTTCAAGAGGATTTTACCTACTTTTAGTTCCCTTTTTGCAGTGTGTGTTAGACCAAACACTGGAGTACACTGCAAAAAGGGAACTAAAAGTAAGTCAGGTTTTCTAGAACTAAATATTTGTCTTTGATTTAAGCAGGTAAATAAGATGATCTGCCAATGGAATAAGATGTTTGCACTTAAAATAGGAACAGGTCATCTCTATCATCTTATTTCAAGTACAGTATATCTAATTATCTTATTTTAGGGGTCAAAATACTCATTCCATTGGCAGATAATCTTATTTACCTGCTTAAATCAAAGACAAATTCACTAATTTCAAGAAAAGTTTACTTAATTTTAGTTCCATTTTTGCAGTGTAGGAGTTCTTTGCACACATAATGATCCCTAAATTCACAGTGAACCAACCTCAAATCAGGAATGTTCAACATGCTGGACTGTCTCAGAGGACCAACTAGTAGACAGAAACCCAGAAAAAAAGAGCTTACCTCTATATCATAGTGCTGATGCCACTCCTTTAACAAACGCCTTTTCTTTTTGTTATGTTTTTTTTCTACTTTAAAATCAGTCCTCAAACTTATCGCCATTATTCTTCCCCGTTGTCCATGTTTTTATTTTTTATCTGAACTGAGGATTCGCAAGATTTCCCGTCTGATATCTTTATGGTCCCGAGTGAAATCTGTCAGTCTCTCACAGGAAACCTCACACTACGATTTTTTTTATTGTAACGTGTGGCGTCTCAGAATCGGCCCACTATTTTAAAATCCTGCCGTTTGACCCAAACATTATTGAAATGTACAGTTGTGAGGCTTTAAAGAGCTGTAAAGCAAAAGGAATCTTGGCTGCAACAAAAAGCATTTAATAGCCAAGATACCGAGTATACTGAGCACTACAGAGACGTGGCTGCGACTTCAGGGTTTTTTTCTTAGTTTACAAAGTCTGAAGAGACTCGGCTTCTGCTTGCCCCCTGTGTTGGTGAATATATTTTGTATTTAATGAAGTGCTGATTGAAACATGACACACCCAAAGCCTGTGAGCTGGCTCCGTGGTTTTCCAGGCCTCTATCATGAATGAGCACAAAATAATTTAATTTAAAGTTTCTTTGCCCTTAAAATAGAAACATCTCTTCTCCATCATCTTATTTCAAGTGCAGCATATCTGATTGTCTTATTTTAGGTGTAAACATACTCATTCCATTGGCAGATTATCTTGTATTCCTGCTCGAATCAAGGGAAAATACACTAATTTCAAGAAAATGTCACTTATTTTTAGTTCCCTCTTTGCAGTGCAGAAGCAGAGACACATCCCTGCACTGCAAAAACACAACTAAAATAAGTTAAAATCTTCTTGAAATTAGTGTATTTGTCCTTTATTTGAGCAGGTAAATAAGATAATCTGCCAATGGAATAAGATTTTTGCACTTAAAATAGGAAGAACTCATCTCCATCATCTTATTTCAAGTGCATTATATCTAATTATCTTATTTTAGGGGTAAAATTACTCTTTCCATTGGCAGATAATATTATTTACCTGCTCAAATCAAGGACAAATACACTAATTTCAAGAAAGTTTTACCTATTTTTAGTTCTGTTTTTGCAGTGTGGAACCTATTCAGACACCCACTGCTTTAAATAAAGTATTTATTGCTGTTATAGCATCTTGATTATTGCTTTTTACGCACAGTTTTAGGGTACCAGAGTAAAAGGAGAGCTGAATACAAACGAACGGCACATTTTTATTTGTTAAAAAAGTTAAATTCACGCATCCTTTTCCTTTGATTTTGCAGTTATGCGCTGGTTTTAGTTGGTCTGTCGCATTAAGCCCCTACATGGTCGTAATGGACGTCTGACAGTAATAGTGTTGAGGCAGGCGCATCAGTTGTTCAGCTTGTTTCCCGCCTATAGTTCCTCCGTAGAAAGATGTGCGGAAAACACTTGTCAGTTTGTGAGCTAGAACCCCAAATACGTCGGTGTTTGAAAGCTTGATGCAATATTCATGTGTGCAGACGCCAGTTCATGCATATTCAGGTCGCCACCTGTAGCTGCAGAGCTTAGCCGCACAACATGCATCCCTCCTTCTTTTGGGTTTAAAGTCACCAAAAAAACTGAGAGAATTTGGGGACAGCGTGGGGGGAGAGGGGGAGGAGAAATAGAAATGCTCTTTGACGGTGAGCGACGCTGCGAAACGACGTGCAACTTGCAACGGCGAGAGTTAGGGAGAGACAGGAGGAGACATTTTTCGGCCATGAGCATATTCTCGCTCGTCTTCCTCCTCCCTGGGGAAATCACTGCAGGGACGAGGAAGGAGAGATGTTGTTTTCTTTTCGCTCAAGTGCCCCCCCACCCCCGCCCACCGCCTCCTCTCCCTCTTCTGTCCACCTGTGCCCTCCTCAGCTGCACTGTAATAATCTGCCCATCTGCTGTAATCAAACTTCTCCCTCCTCTCTTCCTTCTTCACCTCTTCTTCATCACTCTTCAACACCCTTCTTCCCTCCTTTGTTTGACATTGCACCTTGCACCATTTCTGCCCTCTTTTGTCTTTCCAGCCCATCCTCTGACTTCCCTTTTTCTTTCTCGTTACGCCACAAACGTGTGGTCCTCATCTCTTCTTCCTGTACGGTTGCTTGCACAACGCCCCCACCAAGATGGCCGCTGTCGATCAACCCAATCGGCGTCGTTGAGACGCAGTTCGGTTTAGGTGAAGCGGGTTGTCGTGACATCGACACGAGGATGGAAACGAGGCTGACGGTGCGACTGCTGAGCCGCCGCTTCCTGTCAAAACCAAACCTTTCTTTTTTTTCTTTTTTTTTTTTTTTTTTTTTTCCTCCTTTGGTTTCCCTCCACAGTCGGCTTCTCTCTCCCCCGCTGTTTGTCCTATTTACCTGTGACTCAGTGTATCCACCCCTGATCCACTTCTTCTCTTTTTATCTGCTCCTTTCCCTCTCGCTTCCTCCCAAACATCTCCCGTCTCATTGTGGCACAGACACGGATTGATATTCAAATAATTCTCCTCCGGGGAAATAAAGGGGGAGTCATTGTCTCTTTCAGTGTTGATGTTTAAACTTTAATTCCCCCCCTTTTTTCTCTCCACTTTGAATGCATGAACTGAATCCTAGATTGGCGGTGAGAGGAGTACAGTTGCAGACGTGTTTTCTTTCCCTTCAGCAAGAGTTATAGAGTTAGAAACCCATGTCTGCTGTAGATTAGCTGTGTTTTCGGGGGGGGCGACATGACGCATCTGCAGCAGATGAGTTAAACTACTGGTAATATTGCAGGTAATGCTTCGTTTTAATTTTTTTAGCACTTACCCGTTTTACTATGTAGCACTTTGGGATTTTTTTAAAATATAAAGTGCATTACAAGTCCAAATAATAATAATAATTATTATTATTATTATTATTAATTAGTAAATTTAGTAAATACCTGGTTTTGCAGGAACAGCCACTTGATCATGGAGATTTTAAAACCGTGAACTTTTTTCTTTTGTCGTCTTGTCTTAACACAATATATAGGTATATAAATAAATATATAATGTTTATTTATATTAACATAAATAAACATTTTATTCATTGCTACTAGATGATTGGTTGAGTATCATAGTGTATTTATTCATTAAAGAAAGTAGGTTAAATTAAAGCTATGGTCACACTTTAGGCAAAAGTCGTTATAATGATCGATATAATTTTTTTTTTCCTATTAGAAACTGTTGAGAAGTTCTTTATTCTTTAATCAAAATCAAACCCAGATTATTTACAGCCGTGGTCTTGTTAGTAGGAAACATTACTGACGTGTCATGCTCCATTTAATCCAGGTTTTACTTCATGGAAGTGCGACAGATGTCAGGATTTTGTGTTGGACTGGGAATGTGGTTGTAGTGGACAGTGTTGGAGAGATGAACGTTGTGACAGAAGTGAGAATATTCACACTCGTATTAACCCGGACGACATCCATAGTCTTAAAATATAAGGTTTACCACAACAGCGCCCCACATTTGCTGCTTTTAAGCCTAAAGACATCGGGGAAAGATCTCCACGAGGTTTTGGGAAGTCAATGAGGGAACGATTGGTCTAGAGGTGATTTTTTGAGGTCAGACACTGATGTTGGACAAGAAGGACCTGGCTTGCAAAAATAACATCTCAATATTTATAGGCTGAATCCCGATATACGATATTTATCTCGACATGTTTTTCTTTTCATAAAGTAATAAAAAAAAGGCCTCACTGAATCAAAGCTTTATTCCAAATGTCTCACAGACACATTTTTACACAAACAAACAGCTTTGGGAGACTGTGGTTTGATGGGTTGAGTAGTCGTCTGGCAATCAGAAGGTTGTGGGTTCAATTCCAGCGTCCCTGTACCACCAAGGCACTTAACCCCAAGTTGCCTACTGAGCTGCGTCTCGGTGTATGAATGTGTGTGCGTTTGTGAGAGGGATTGGCTGAATGTGGCTCTAGTGTACAGCGCTTTGGGTGGTCAGCATGACTATATAGGTTCAGTCCATTTACCATTACAGCATGATCTTCTCCACCAATGTGATGAACGGAAAGCTGATATCATACTGTGTCCGCCACTGAATGGGTGGACACATGCTTCCTATTTAAGGTCTGTGTGTGAGAACAGACGGGGTTCTCACACACAGAACCCAGTACTGAATCTGTAAACATGCCTCTGCCTTTTAGATGAAATACGGTAAAATATAGTTACGGTTTGAAGAGTCTTTTTTATTACTACAGAAGTCTACAGTAGAAACTCCACATTATCAGATGAAAGAACCTGGGGAGACCGTGAACAGGTCTGTTGTTTAACACAATCATGTTCATGGTTCAATTAAGGATAGAAAACTGTTCATTAGTGTCCAAAATAAGCAGCATATGCAAAGCAGTGGGGCGAGGACTGTTATGGATACAACCAAATAGTTTGTGTACACTGCAAAAACGGAACTAGAAATAAGTAAAATATTCTTTAAAATTAATGCATTTGTCCTTGATTTGAGCAGGTAAATAAGGTGATTTGCCAATGGAATAAGATGTTTGCACTTAAAATAGGAACAATTCATCTCCATCATCTTATTTCAAGTGCAGGATGTCTAAATATCTTATTTTACGGGTCAAAATACTCATTCCATTGGCAGATAATATTATTTATCTGCTCAAATCAAGGATAAATACACTAACTTTAAGAGCATTTTACTTATTTTTAGATCCGTTTTTGCAGTGTAAACCCACCTGCCGTGGTCGTTACTGTCCATCAGCATCGACCAGGATAAAACAAAGCTGTAGATAAATATGAGGAAACGGATGAAAAAGGACCTATATGATTACATAAAAGCATAGACCATCTGCTTATAAACGATATAGTCTCATCTCTTTTAAAACATAGCATGAAATTACATGAAATTAGCCAAAATGTCATGTTTTACTGAAGCATCAGGAGTTCATGTTCCTGGCTCTTGTCCACTATTGCCTGTATGTGGTTGGAGTCACCATGGCAAGGCGTCCCCAAAAAAGTAACGTGACAAACCACCGTCTGGGACGTTTTAGAGCATAAAAGTGCCCAAACCTGGTCGTTGGACCACAGTGCCGATCTCATTTTCCTTTAAAGCTCAGAATACGCTCCGTTACGAGTTCTTTTGACTCAACCAGTGATCCCTCCTAGCTGGAACCATTACCTAATGTAAAACCCCAGAAGCTGACTAGGTAGTTGTGGAAAAGTGGCTTAAGGAGCCAAGTCAACCTCCTGAAAAACAGCCCCTCACCATAATGCCCCCTCCACCAAACTTTACGGTAGACTTTAAGGCGCTGTTCTCCTGGGTATCCCAACCCCAGACTCCGCCAAGCAGAGAGGCTGATCACGTTGAATGCAGCCGCTTCGCCGTAGTCAACGTGACTTGTTGTGTAATAATGCACTACCAGCCGTGAAACTTTTCCCTTCACGTGTAACTCAATGACATGACGGAGATGTCTGAATTTCTTTTGTTTTTCTTGACACTTTAAAATCAAACGCGGGTGTAGGTGCATAATGTGACATGTTTATATGAAGGTGTCTGTTTTTGTTGATCCGCGCGTCAGTCGGCTGGTGCAATCACGAGGAGGCTGTGCCCTAAGGGGGACAACAGCAAAGGTTTCATGTTGTGCAGGTAGGGGATGGTGCAGCAAAAGGAGAGGAGAGCTAATGTATAATGGATGAAATGAAGAAATATGGTCGATTTAAAAAAAAAAAGCTTTTATTATTATTGCTCAGATATAAACATATGCACATGCAGTGACCAGATGTTTAAAGACATTGAGTCAAACTGAACGTTTCCTGTTTTAGGTCAGTTAGCATTGACATATTTGCTAAATGCCAGAAAAATTAAATGTAGAGAATTATTCCAAAAAAAAAGTAAAAAAACAAAGCAACTGGACTTGTTTTCCGTAGTTGAAGACGTTTTGCTCCCTCTCCAGGAAGCTTTCTCAATTCAAAAAGTCTGGAGTAATGATGAGTACCAAGCTTTATACCATTGGTATATTGGTTTTTTTACTTTTTTTGGAATGACCATGACCTGGATGACTGAGAATCTTCACCAGCATGTAGAGAATTAGTTTTTTAGTTCACATTTTCACATCCATTTTCTTAGTTTAAACACAATTCTACCAAATACTATCTGACCTTTGTCTAAAATGTTGTGTATTCCTCTTCTCATTGGGTTAGCTCGCTCACACACATTTTTCCAGCTCTGCTAACGGATTTGCGATTTATCTTTACCTTTCTAACTAATTTTGGCTGGTACAATAAGTCATTGTCCAGTTCGAAAAACCTAGTCTTTGACTTCATCTTGTTGTTTCCTCACCGTTTACTCCTTTCTCATGATGTCGCCTATTTCGTGAAGCGCACCAGTCCCTCCAAAGTCTCCAAAGATGAGGCTCCTCCTCCCAGAGTGTGTTTTCAAGCTGTTTATGTTGGATTAACGGCTTCTTCGTTATGAGTGGCTTTTCCTTACAGGACTCATTTCATTGTGGATAATGACTCTTCTTTACCACCTTTAGCCATTTCTTGACTGCAATCTTAGTGTGTGTAAAGCACTGAAGTTAATAAAAGTAAACCCTACCTGACCTGAAACTGTGAGGAAGAGTCGTTGCGTGTCTTTTAACGCGGGGTATGTAAATATCTGCTTTCAGCTGTTTTAATCAACTCTCTGTTCCTTTTTTAGCTCTTGCTCGCCCCATCTGCGGTGTCTTTAAGTGTCGATTCCTGCGGGATCATCTGACTTTGGTAAATCCAACAGATACATAATCAGCCTCTTAGCAAACACAAAAAAAAAACGCTCTGATGCATATGCAATGAGGAGCGAGCTGCAGATCCCCAGCACTGTCACAAGTGATACACCTTATGTGACAAACACAAAAAAAAAAAAAAAGCTTTTCTCTCCTCCCTGAAGACCGCACGGCTACATTTTAGATAATCTCCGTATTGCTTGCAGATTTCTCCGCGACTGATTGTTGCAGGTTTCGGATCTGTGAATAAGCTCGGCGAACGGCAGCACTTCTGGGAGGCTTATCCCAAAACGTGCGAGGGAGAAAGAGCCGCCGTCGCTTTCCGTTCTACTTGCACCGACACGAGTGCAGTCTTAGGGAAATCAAGCAAAACGGAAGTTTTATTAGAGTTTCTAGTTGTTGCAGAACGCCTCTTTTAGAGACGGCGTGAGGCGACGGCCCTCAGAGTTAGGGTTTAATTAAAGGTGGAGCATGCACCACATTCACGGCGGCCATTCGTCCTCGACGCATTTCTGCATGTCCTGTCTGAATACTGCAATTAAAGGCCAGCACAAAGCCCTACACTGCAAAAACGGAACTAAAAATAAGTAACATTCTCTTAACATTTGTGTATTTTTCTTTGATTTGAGCAGGTAAATAAGATCATCTGCCAATAGAATAAGATTTTTGCACTTAAAATAGGAACAACTCATCTCCATCATCTTATTTCAAGTGCAGTATATCTAATTAGCTTATTTCAGGGGTCAAAATACTCATTCCATTGGCAGATTATCTTATTTACCTGCTCAAATCTAGGGTAAAAACACACATTTTAAGAAGATTTTACTTATTTTTAGATCCGTTTTTGCAGTGTAAAAGAGAAATAACTCCACCTGCACTGCAAAAACGCAACTATAAATAAGTAAAATATTCTTGAAATGAGTGAATTTATCCTCGATTTGAGCAGGTAAATAACATTATCTGCCAATGGAATGAGTGTTTTGACCCCTAAAATAAAAATAATTAGTTATACTGCATTTGAAATAAGACGACGGAGATGAGTTGTTCCTATTATAAGGGCAAAAATCTTATTCCATTGGCAGATAATCTTATTTACCTGCTCATATCAAGGATAAATTCACTCATTTCAAGAATATTTGACTTATTTTTATTTCAGTTTGTGCAGTGTGGTTCGCTGTATAACATCTAAACACAAGGCAGCGCTTGAGTATCTTTTCATCCAGGAGGCCAAAGCTCCGTTTTATGTTGCTACTGTGCGCCGCAGGAGTCCTTGTCAGCAGGTGGATTCCTCGCCACTGGAGTGGAAACGGGCGCGTCGGCTCCTGACGCGCCTCGCTTTGAGTTTAACTTGTGCGAATGCCTCTGAGAAGGCCGCGTCTGCTCGAATCAAAGCACGCACGGCCTCTTGTTGTCCGCCTGCCTCCGGTGATTAGTCGTCCTCGCTCAATTTCACCCGTTCATAACGATCGCTTGAATCCTGCGCTCCAGACTGTGTGGCGATGCGCCAGCGTCTCGTTTGTGCACATCACGGATTTCATAGTCTGTTAGAGGGCGTTAAATGCAAATGCTTGCACTTGATTTTATTTAGGGGTGTTATGTTTAAAGAGGGGGGGCACGGTGCAAATGCACGGCACATTTTTCAGGTTTTAACCTTAATTGCTGAAATCCACACATCCTCATTCCTTCAACTTAGACTATGACATAATGTGAGATAGTTGGAGGGAAGTATCAGGAACGATTTACCCCACTGCAAAAATAGAACTAAAAATAAGTAAAATTTTCTTGAAGTGAATGTATTTGCCCTTGATTTGAGCAGGTAAATGAGATTATTTGCCAATGGAACGAGTATTTCTACCCCTAAAATAAGATAATTAGATATACTGCACTTGAAATAAGAAGATGGAGATGAATTTTTCCCATTTTAAGTGCAAAAATCTCGTTCCATTGGCAAGTAATCTAATTTACCAGCTCAAATCAAGGGCAAATACATTAACTTCAAGAAAATTTTACTTATTTTTAGTTCGATTTTTGCAGTGCCTTCAGCATGATAATATATCGGAAAGTCTGCAAAGAAAGAATGCAAGAACCAAAAGTGCAACAAATAACTATAAGAAATGCTTTTGCATCAAAGAACAGCAGGTTCTCCCTCAGCTATCAACTTTTCTTCCTGTGTCAGAATGTGACTCACGTGTTGTTTCTCAGAGATATCCCTCGATGCACTGCAAAAAGGGATCTAAAAGTAGGTAAAGTTTTCTTAAAATTTGTATTTTTTCCTTTGATTTGAGCAGCTAAATAAGACTATTTGCCAATGGAACGAGTATTTTTACCCCTAAAATTAGATAATTAGATAAACTGCACTTGAATTAAGATGATGGAGACGAGTTGTTCCTATTTTAAGTGCAAAAATCTTATTCCATTGGCAAATAGTCTTATTTACCGGCTCAAATCAAGGATAATATACTAATTTCAAGAGGATTTTTACTTACTTTTAGTTCCCTTTTTGCAGTGTGTTAGTTAAGCTGGAGAACTCTGCAGCTCCTTGGCTTCACCGCTTCTCCTCTCTGCAGGCAAGCTGCAGACGGAAACCTCTTCAAGTCATTTGAGCTCTTTTAACAATTTGTTACTTAGAAAGCGAATCGCTTGCATTTACCGGATCTCACGTCGTTGATTTACTTTACCGAACAAAGCTAATCCCCCCCCCACCCCCCTGGTTACACCCGTGTCCTCTTTAACGCTGGTACTTTAACACACTGTGACACTTCCTGCTCCGTCTAACCGTCTCTGCCGCTGGTGCTACTCCGGCTCGCCTATCCCCGCTGGAACGGAGCGCGGTCCGGTATCTCGCTCAAGGGCACCTCCACAATAGACGTAAAGGGAGCGGAAAGCCTTTCTCACTCAATTTCCTCATCCAGATCTGCTCAGCTGGTCTGGGACTGAAAAGGGCGACCTTGGCGTAACAAGCTCCCCGTTGAACCTGCGGGCCACAGTCCCACCGCTGCGCCGTCCCCAGGCTGCGGCTGCCAGGTTCACAGGAAGGACACGGGAGACGGGGGGGATAGGTGTGGGTGCTCCTTGGAGGACGTGGCTTAAGGGAATCTTTTTGGTGTTGCGTTTTTTTAACCCTCTGGGGACCCTCCGTGTTTTTGCTCCAACTTTCTTTCAGGGAGAGAAAAGAAGGTTGCTGGAGAAATGTTATTGTTTTTCATTGGTGCCGGGTTTTTTTTGCTTCACTTCGCACTGTTCATAAAAATCAGCCATTTTCTGAAATTTTAACCTCTTTAAGGTCAGTTTTAGTGATGTTTTTATTTAGCAATGCCTGTTTAAAGTGCAATTTATTTTTCCAGCATAAAATTTCACAATTGATTTAAATTATTTTTGTTACAAAGTCATATGAGAATAAATTGCTCCACCCTGGTCCTTTGAACAGACTAGAAAACAGGAATAAATTAATAAAGGTATATTTTTTCCCCAATTTAAAAAGATATTATTATAAATACTATTGATATTAATTCAGTTTATTTATATAGCGCCAGTTCACAACAATGTCATCTCAAGGATCTTTCCAAAGCCAAATTCAATCAAATCCTCCAGGTTGGTCAGAAGGTTTCCTCTCTAAGGAAACCCAGCAGGTTGCATCAAGTCTCTCCAAGCAGCATTCACTCCTCCTGAAAGAGCGTAGAGCCACAGTGGACAGTCGTCTGCATTGTTGATGGCTTTGCAGCAATCCCTCATACTGAGCATGCATGAAGCGACAGTGGAGAGGAAAACTCCCCTTTAACAGGGAGGAGAACCTCCAGCAGAACCAGAGGAGATGTATGAAAATGGCTCATCAGTTTTTATTTAAATGGTCCAAAAAAATACAATTTCTGCCATCCAGTGTATGGAATCAGGTAGATTGGCACTAATACTTTTCTGGAAAACACAAAAAATTTAATTTGGAAGGGGTTAAAAATAAATTTAAAACAGAAACTGAGTTGCTATTTGTTTCCATATATCTACTTTGAATGGCAGTCAGTGGCAGGAAAAATTGCAAAAAATGAAATGGATAGCTGTATTTACTTTAAAGGGGATATGAAAGATGCCCAATGTGGAAAAAAATCACAAAATAATGCCAAGGGACCTGTAAGGGTTGGAAAAATCTTAAAACAAAATAAGAAAACAGGTAACATGACCTAATTTATATTGTCTAAAAACAAAAACAGATCCTTATTTTTTTTTTATTCAGCCGCTAAACCAGTAACATCATTTTTGGTGAACCTTTTTGGTTTTATATTATAGCAGTAGGTTTTGGTAGCTTGTTAACCTACCAGCCTTTTTTTCACCCCACAAACTAACATTTGAGTCTTCAAATAATTTGTAACTCTTCGTCTGCTGGTAGTAGTGGAAATCAAAACAAGAAATGTGCAGTAATCGTTTAGGGATTTGTTTTTTTTTTTCCCTTTAGTGTAGCTTTGACTTTTCCTACATTTAAAAAGGGACAATGTACAACTTAAAAGTGTCACCGTTTGACGCGCGCTACCAGATTATAGCTTTAGATAAGTCAAGATAAGAAGCGAATGTTTAGGAACCGTTAAGAATCGAGGTGAAAATGGTCAAAATATAGAAAAAAGCCATGTTATCTTAAACAACTGTAAGACCCACAACACCAAACATTATTTTTTAAAACATCCTTATCAATCACAGCATCTGTGAGCCTCTTTAAAAAGCCCTTTGAGTTGAATTTAAAGCATCTAAAAGAGCTGCAGCTCCTCTCTGGCCAATACATCTATATCCCCGACTAATGCCTTCACTGTTTACTGTAACCGGCATATAAATATAAGAAACAGACCGTTATGAAGTTGCAGAGAGAGATAGTTTAAACATTAAAGATCAATACCCTGATGGCTGAGGTCCATAACATCATTAAGAAAGTTTCCGGGAACGGCGTTCTAGGAGTTGCCCTAACAGAAGCAACGAAGAATAAAACGACTGACCGGCTTTGTGTTGCATCAGGGGAAAAAAAAAATGTCCGTCTACTTGAGTCAGAAGTGTTTGTGAGTGGTTTTATGCTCCGAGGTTCTTGACCCACAGCTCGATCTTTCAAAGCGAGGACCGACGGGGTAAACACCACAGCTTAAAGGAGTGGGTTACGATCGACTCACCAGCCTTTTAGTTAGGGTCTGAAATGTTCTCCAATTGTTATTTTTTAACCCTGCTCTCATTTCCTTTGGTTTGGGTTAAAAGACGGACAAGACTGAAAGGCTGTCATGGCACACACTCTGCAACAACCATCTATATTTCTATTTTCTGACTATTCAAGCTGTGACGACAATTTGCTGCTGTCTGTGTGAGCCTCCGAGGGGTTTTTATTGAAGCCGACCGTCACTGGCTGTCACAATGTTGAACAGTAAGGGTATATAGGAGGATCTGCGTTGAAATGTGAGGCATCACACTCTGCAGAATATTTTATTTTAGCTTGAACGACCCGTTTAAAGTCACGTCACGGCATCTCAGTAGGATTAGTGCAAATTATCTTTGTTTGAACTATTCAGATGTGAATTTGCTTGTCTGCGTTTGCTGCATAACATTGTTGCTTTTGGCCTTGAATCTCTCCTATGGAGGCCATTTTTTAGCCAGTTTCTTTAATTTTGTTTAATCAGTAGCTCTAACCTAAAGTGAGGGAAGGGTGATTATCTTCTTGACCTCCCTGATGAGCCTTCAATGCATTTTCGGATTAATATCAATTACGTTTTCTCATTTGTCCTTGAATGGGCGTTGGATGAGGGAATGGTGTCACCTTTTGAGGTAGACCCACTTCGTGCTGACAGACTGGTGTTATTTAAGTAATTGATTGATTCTTGCAGAAATTGGGCCTGCTGAAATGTAACACAAAAAAAGTAATTGCAGTAATTCATGATTTAACAACGGAATAACAGCATGGCTTGGATATCTTTGTCCCTTAATCAAATTTTAAAAGCACGTTTTGGATTTGCTCAGGTTATCTCTGATGGTAATGATATTAAATCATTTTTAAACCATTTTTGATGAAAACTCAGCAAGAATAGAACTACAAAAATCTACCTTTCCACTCTGCATTTTAAGTGGACTTTTATGAGGGTTTTAAAAGGAGTCCCACAAGGCTCAGTTTTAGTTCCTATCTTATTTTCAGTCCTTTTTATAAGATTGAAAACAAATGCTTTATGTAGCTCTATGCAGACGACACCATATTTTACTCAATTGACTCCTCTCTAAGGTTGGCTGTTGGTTCTTAAGGGGAAACTCTCCCAGATCAACTTTTTCTCACTAATAAACTGTATACATGGCTTATGTATATATATATATATATATCTCCTGGTTATTATTTGGACGGTTTACTGCACATTTCTTGAAATCCTGATTCTGGTGTCCAAAACCCTGTGTGGGGACCTCCTAAGGTTTAACGAGTGTCTTGCATTAAATTTTGAATCAGTTTTGCTATTGGTTCAAAGGTTTTTATGAAATCACCCAGAAAAACTGACATCAGTAGCTCTGCTGCTGTAGGGTATAAAGAGTTTTGCGGCCGTTCTGGATAAGTCGATTTAAAATAGATTGATTAAAAACATAGGTTTATGTTTTTTTTGTAATATGATGTAGACTTTTTCCAAACTGGGGAGTGATAAGAGTTTTATTTGGAACTATTTTAATAGGTGAATCCCATTTTTTGTTGTTGCACAAATGAGGTTAAATATCTATACCTTTCCATTCTGCCAAAAAGGTTTGAATGGGATTCTCTTTGATCAAGTTGGGCAGATACAAGCTGTTACAGAATACAGAGAGGTGACGTGTTCTTCAAGAAGAACGCTCCCCTTTCTTCTCCTCACCTACATTTCCAGTTGCCAGTTTGTTTCCCTGCTTGTTTCGTCTCCATCTTTGATCCGTCTCCACGCCGTTTCATCCCCCACCGGACCTCAGGCAGGTAGGAGATCACACGTCTTCAGCACAGATGGCCTCTCCACTGCCTTTTCCAATCCAGGAGGCCTGCTGCCATGCTTTGAATCGCCGACTGAACCCTAAAGCTGTATCAGGGAAGCTGCGTTTGGCAATGAAGCGTGCCTCTCTTCCCCTCATTGAAGGGGTATTCCTGAAAATATGGCAGATGGGTGACGGGGGGGGCGGATCTACGATGAGATGATACTTCCCGGTAGCCTTGCGGATGACACGAGCGCAGTTTCTCGTTTTATCTCTTGTTTTTCTTTGAGTTTTTCCCTCAATGGAGCAAGAGGGGGGAGAGGGCTTGCAGGTTTGACAGGAAAGTGTGACTCTGACAGGAAACGCAGCTCCTCAGGTGTTCGCTGACTCGTTGGCGTTGTAGGTACACCGAGGCTTAGGAGCTAGTGACACATTGGGCTCAAAAACACCTTTCTTGCTGGGGGAAGGAAAAAGAAAAGAAAAAAAAAACGTCCATTTGTAACCTACGCTGAGTGTATATGTGTGCACTTCAGCGTAGAGGGAGAAAAGAGCTTTTAGTGTGAAAGACTGAGAGTGCTGCATCGTCGCTTTGATACAACTGCTTGGAGAGTTACGCCTTGCAGGCTCGTCCCTGCGTGTCCGGGCTTTGACTGCACCGCTGCCACATATTGATCACTTACTTTTTTCAGCTGTTCTGTCGTAGATCTGCGTTTATTGATCATTGTGTTGCTGATCGCAAAGTCTCCGCGGTGGCACAGATAAGCTGCACTGCAAAAACGGATCTAAAAATAAGTAAAATGTTCTTAAAATTTGTGTTTTTGTCCTAGATTTGAGCAGGTAAATTAGATTATCTGCCAATGGAATGAGTATTTTGACCCCTAAAATAAGATAATTAGATATACTGCACTTGAAATAAGGCGATGGAGATGAATTGTTCCTATTTTAAGTGCAAAAATCTTATTCTATTGGCAGATAATCTTATTTACCTGCTCAAATCAAGGACAAATACACACATTTTAAGAACATTTTACCTGTTTTTAGTTCCGTTTTTGCAGTGTGCTTTGACAGGGGGAAATGAAGTGGTTTAATAAACATGCGTTTGTGTGCATTGTGGCCAAATATCTCTACTTTGGTTGAAGCACATGGATAGAGCCGCCTTTCTTTAGCCCTTTTGATCTCCTTTTATAAAAACAGATCCCAGTTTTAATTTTCCTGATCAAACCCATTTTTCCAAAAACCTGAAAATAGTCGTTCGTAATCCTAAAAGTGAAAGTAAAAATCCACGCGGCGAGGGGGAGAAGAAGAAGAAGGGCCCCCGACAGATCAACACCCTGCTGGTAATCAAACCCTTCAAGCACGCAGGGTGCCATTAGTGCTGACTTTGATTTCTCTCTCCGCTTTTTTTCGCCTTTTTTCTCTCTGATGTACGCACGTCACAGCTACAGCAACTTCACTGGCACCAGAGATCCATAGAATATCATTTCTAGAGTGATTCAAGGAAAACATCAAGGCAGTGTAATCGGCTCAGCTCATTTGATTTGACCGTTTTTTTTTTTTTCTCCCTCTCTCCTAAACTCACTCTGATTGCCTTAAAATGTACAAATCTGACAAGATGTTCAGTCGAGATCAAACAGCAGAGAAGATGAGTGCGCGTCTCGTTGGGATACAGTTTGCAGAGGTAATCCGGGGAGATCTGACAAACGAGTCCGTGTTTTTCCAAGAAGTTCATTAAGCAAAGCCCTTCTTTGAATGATTAATTAAGATGTACGCCCCTGTGTTTCCCAAGCTCGTAACTTTTAAACGGACTCTGCCGGTCGAGTCCATCCGAGCTCCCACAAAGCGGCTTTTATGTCGTCTGCCTCGACTTTATACGCACACAGTAAATATGGCGGACAGGCGAGACTCGCTCCCAAGCAGTGAAACCCTTTAATCATTTATATTTTATGAGCATTGTTTTATTGGCTCCTTTAATAAAAAAAAACAGCAGAGAAGATATAAAGCATTTATTTAATAAATGACAGACCCCCAACTGGTGTTGATAAACATGAAAGCGGGCAGTAAAAGTTGAGGCTGGTTAATCGAAGTCATTGCATCGGATTTTGACTTTGCTTCGTCGGCTCTGGTTGTGGAATGACGTTTCAAAACTGGCACACCTACAAATATATCCATTAAACCTCACCTTGGTAGCCATTATAATATGTTTTATGTAATGAAACTTGCTGAAGAACTTCTCTTTTTTTCTTCATTTATAGCATCTTCAGCTGAATATTTCCAATTTATTGCTGTTTAGGAGTATAAATCACAATAAGGCCCTCGTGGAGCCACCTAATCAGCTTCCTTCTCCTTTAACTCTCCACTGAAGGGGGAAAAAAGGGAAAAAATTCAACATGGCTGCCTGATAATAACTGGAATGAAGCGTCACATAAGGGCAACATATTTCTATGTGAAGCCCTAAAAATGTTTAGAAAAATCTTCAAAATCAGTCTAAAAGCATCAGGTCGCATAATAATTAAGAAAAATGCCAATTTTAGTACATTTAAATGTATTATTTAATAAATAGTGGGCTACCATGTTGAAAGGCTTTGAACTATGTCTGTCTATTTGGTTGCCGTTGTTAATTACCGTGTCCAACGACAGCATTTTTTTGTTAAAGTTTTCTGCTAGAGCTTGGGGGATATGGCTTAAAAATTAATTAATAGATTTTTTTTCGTTTCACAAAAAGAAATTAGACATTATTTAGAAAACTTGCTTTTATTTCAAGCATTTCATCTTGGAGCTGACCTGCATTCAAAGTGCCACTAATACAAGCTGTGAAACATGCTTGTAAAACAAGATGGCGGCCATGCTGTTGTAAACAATTGAATTCAATAAAATTTTATTTATATAGCGCCAATTCATGAAACATGTCATCTCAAGGCACTTTACAAAATCAACTTCCATCAGATTATACAGAGTGTTCTAAAAATTTCCTATATAAGGGAACCAATGACAATATAACTAATGGTTTTAGACAATGAGCTAAGAACAGGCTAAACTAAAAAAAAGTGTGTAAATTAAAGTGACTTGTATTATGGTAAAAATGTTTCCTCTTTACAATATTTTGTACCATATTTTTTCTTAAACATATACTCAGCATTGCATGTTATTCTCTTCATGGAAGCCCAATGAGTTCATTGGCAAAATAAAATTCAGATTTTCCAAAATTTTTATCTTAAAAAATTGTAAATTTGAATTAATCGATTTAAACAATTTATCGCCCAGCCCTACTTTCTGCTCTTACAAAGCGTCCATGATGCCAGCCTCTTTGGAAGAGAAATGGGTCTGCAGCACCACACACCCTGCCCCATACTTATTAAATGCAAAAATGTTTTTATTTTTATTTATGCAAAAGCAACCTGGAGCATTTGTTGGGAGGGAAAAGGTGAAATTGAGAAACAGAAAAGGAATGGTTTGTGATGGTACACCTAAAGTATGTAACATTTTCTTGAAATTAGTTTATTTATCTTTGATTTGAGCAAGTAAATAAGATTATCTGCTAATGGAATAAGTATTTTTACCTCTAAAATAAGATAACTGGGTGTACTGCACTTGAAATAAGATGATGGAGATGAGTTGTTCCTATTTTTAGTGCAACAAAACTTATTCGATTGGCAGATTTAAACTTGCCTGCCCAAATCAAGGACAAATACACTCATTTCAAGAAGAATTAGCTTACTTTCATTTCCGTTTTTGCTGTAGAGGACAGGAGAGTCTTTTTCCTGGTGTGCCACAACATCAGCCTGTTGACATGTAGATGGCATCTAATGATTTCATGGAGACATTTTTATTCCTCCTGGAAACTCAAACTTGGGTCCTTCTCTATCTTTTTTTGTCTCAGGTTAGGTTAAAACTACAACTTTCTGTTGCCATCTCCTAATCTCTCACAAATACTGCTAATCTGAATTACACACTGCAAAAACGGATCTAAAAATAAGTAAAATGTTCTTAAAGTTAGTGTCTTTATTTGTCCTTGATTTGAGCCAGTAAATAAGATTATTTGCCAATGGAATGAGTATTTTGACCCCTAAAAATAGATAATTAGACATCCTGCACTTGAAATAATATGATGGAGATGAGTTAAGATAAGATAAGATAGTCTTTATTGATCTCACAATGGAGAAATTCACTCGTCACATCGGCTCATACAAGAAGGTGCAGAGTAGGGAAGGTGCATTCAGTTATATACAGTGGATCTTCATATATACAATGGATCAGAAAGAATACCAAAAAATACAAAAAAGGAAGGAAGGAAGTTGTTCCTATTTTAAGTGCAAAAATCTTATTCCATTGGCAAATCATCTTATTTACTGGCTAAATTCAAGGACAGATACACAAATTTCAAGAACATTGTACTTATTTTAAGTTCCGTTTTTGCAGTGCAGGCTCTCTTGACCCCCGTGTTGCATCAAATTTATACCCTATTTAAGCAGGAAGGTATATATTACTAGTAAAAAGAGAAAAGTTTAAATATTTTTGATTATATTTGTGTTTTAGACATTGTTAGCTTTTTAGATTATGTTCATGCATTGAAACATAATTAGTTCTAAGGCTTTTAAAAGTAATCCAAGCAGGTGCTTTCCAGCCTCCTGGTGCTGAATCAGTCCTCCCCGGTATCCTTTTCTTCTCCTCGACTCATCCCGTTTGCAAAGCCAGCTCAAGGATCCTCACTTAGACACACTTGACCTCCATCCTGTCTATCCCATCTGCAAATAGAGACAGGAACCCTTGGCAGGCAGCGTTCCTCTCCTCTCGTCCTCACCGCCTGCTGGAGAGCGTGGAGAGCTGCTGCCGCCGGGGTGAAGTGTCGGAGTCAAACGCGGCACTCACCTTGGCCCGCTGGAGGGGAAACGCTCGCGCTCGGCCGAGCTTGAGGGTCGCCGGGGATGCCTATCCTTAATCCAGCCCTCGTTTTGGCCTCCTCTTCCGCTCCACAGCACGCTGGATGTGCATCAAGAACACAGGCGTGGTTCAAAGATGCAAATGGGGTGGACTGCAGCCATGCATATTTATTTGACCCCTGATGGGGTCGAGTGGCTGGGGGTCACGAGTGCTGACCCTGGAGAAGTGTTCAGCCCAGAGACTCTCAGGTAAACAGAGCTGTGTGGAAAGGACTGTGATTTCTGACCCCCATTATCTTTTTACATGCTTGTGGCTCACAGACGAGTGGATGTGGATTTGGTGTTATTGTTAAAACATGAGTGAATCTGGACATCCGCCTCCTGTGTGCTAAATAAGCATAAAGGTTTTGCATATCCATTTAGATTATCTTTAAATTCACTTATTTTGAATGTTTGATGCCTTTAAATGTGACATATACAAAAAAAGTTGCAGTGAAAACAAAGCAAAATTAATGATTCATTCAATGTCGAAATAATACTTTAATTTACTATATTTAAGCAAGTCCACCTCTGAAGAAAGAAAGATAGATAGATAGATAGATAGATAGATAGATAGATAGATAGATACACTGCAAAAAGAGAACTGAAAATAAGTGAAATTTTCTTAAAATGAATGTATTTGCTCTTGATTTGAGTAAATAAGATTATTTGCCAATGGAATGAGTATTCTTACCCCTAAAGTAAGATTATTAGATATAATGCATTTGAAATAAGATGATGGAGATGAACTGTTTCTATTTTAAGTGCAAAAATCTTATTCCATTGGCAAATAGTCCTATTTACCTGCTCAAATCAAGGAAAAATACTTTAATTTCAAGAAGAATTTTCTTATTTTTAGATTTATTTTTGCAGTGTAGGTAGGTAGGTAGGTAGGAAGGATTTGGAGTGGCCTAGTCAAAGTTCAGACTTAAATATGAAGGTGTAAATCAGGGGTGTCAAACTCATTTCTATATTGGGCCACTTCGGCATCATGAAGTCATTTAAAGGGCCGGTTGCACTTGTATAGATGATACTATTTGATTTCATAATTTAATCCCAGTTCACATAAAAATGGAAAAAGATTTCACAGTAACATGAAAGTAGCATCATAAGTCCCAGTTTAAACAGTTTATCTGCAAAAAAAGTTGATATTAGGATGAGTTACACTTTAAGCTCATCACTTTTTCTCTTTTTGGACGTCTCTGGGTTGTTTTAATGTGTTGTGGGAAAACTGACATCTAGTGACAGGATGCTGTTACTACACAGTTAAAAATAACCAACATTCGCTACAGGAGGCACAGTTTTAGCCACTTTATACAGTTTAAAATGTTAAATGCCTCTACTTTATGACATGATATGCCTTTTTTTGGCTCTTGAGGGCCGGATAAATTGCCTCGACGGGCCAGATTCGGCCCGCGGGCCTTGAGTTTGACACACATGGTGTAAATGCTGCGCCGTGTCCTAAAACAGCTCTAGAACACTACAGTGTGTCTGAATTAATACAGTCCAGCAAAGAAGAAGTGTAAGTGATTATTTGTTTAATTAACAGCCACACAGAGGTTTGTATAGCTTTCTATTCGCTTTAAATGACAACGTCGTTATAACATTAAAGCATCAAAACAGCAAAAAGCAGAAAATCTCTTCTGTTATTTATATTCTGTCTTGTGCTGTCGCAGATGCAGCTCGCAGTCAGCGCTGTCAAAACATTTGATTACATTTCGTCTAGATGTGTATTTTATTTTCTTGCAGTCGCCCAACTCTCAAGGCCGCCGCGCTTTCCCTCCGTTCATTTGTTGTTCGGCTGAGTTTGACATGAAAAAGCGGCAAAGTTTTCTGATAGAGTTGCCAACAGCCGGCAAAGAGAAGAGGGCGGACAAGTAAAAAAAAAAAAAAAAATCAGCTTAGCTGACTGACTCAGGCCGGTTATAGCATTCATCTGCCTCTCCACAAAGTGTTTCACTCTGCCGCCGCCGGCCGAGTGATCTGCCCCTGCGTTCTCTTTAGTGACAGCGAGCTTTTGTCTGCAGCGAGACAAAGCAGTGGGTGACACCCGCCGCATCAGCGCGCTCGACTGGTGCGAGGGAAAAGGCTGAAATGGTTAAAAGGTTTTTGTGTCCTTTGGCGTCTGTGATTTGAGGGAAATGAAAGATGTAGATACACGAGTGCGACTCTGCTGATGGCCTCATCCGGTGCATCTTTGCATAAGGGCAGGGCGGCGGAGGGGCGGTCTGGTTGTTTACCATCAAACACAGGGCGGATAAAATCACCGGAGCACGAAACAGCAGGACGGACACTGCTGCAAGCCGGAGAAAGTGATAATGATGTAAAATAACATTTTACTGGGTTCAGATTAGATGGAGAGACACTAACTGGAATAAAAATGTTTGTAGTGCTTTTACTCAAACTAGCTGTGGTAAAAAAAAAAAAAAAACTCTTGGCTGAGAGCTTGATACACCTTCATGAATTAAAACTAATGTACAGAGAAACAAAACTGCTCATTTCTACGCTGGCTTTGGAAAGGAGACTCCAGCATTTATGTTCTACTCTTTAAAAAAAACAAACTAAAACGCCCCAAATATTCACACAGTGGCAGAATACGGTTTAAATAAATGTTTAAATTTAACAAACATCAGTAATATCAGCATTTTGGAGTGGTTCAGCCAGCGTCCTGGCTATGAGCTCTGGAGTGAGGTAATGATCAGGGTGATGGTACGGAGCCCTTCCAACCTCAATGACTTGCATCTTATCAAGCCTGCTGAGCAATTAAAATTTATTTTTTTTATCATATTTTGAAGGAAACATATTTCTGACCTGCATAGAAATAATTTAAAACCTAAATATGTCCAACTATTACAGTAAAGTTGGGCTTAACTGTAATATTTTGGTTATAATGTGCAACTATCTGAGGAACTACTGACACATAAAGGGTTTAATGGATAGACGTTATGATATATGAGTCCATCTGAGAGTCTGGTGGCAAGATTACGTTGTGTAAAAATATCAAGACTAGGACAGTTTTGGGGTATTTATGCAAAACTTGTAAATCCGAATAGCTTTTTTTTTTTTTTAAAGAAGAGAACGGAAAAGATCCTTCCAGCTGCTAATTAAATAAGTATTGGTAATGATGACATTATTTTTTTTTTAAATCTTTGATGTTCATATAGTATGTCTAAAAATATGGGATGCATTCCTGTGAATGTTTTGTGTTTATTGTGCTGAAGGTTGTTTTGTGGAACCAGCTGTTCATTGTCCATTAATTTCTGATAATGGACACCTCGTTATCCCTTCTTTAGTTATCGTCTGGCCGTAAATAATACTACCAGCAGAAGTCTAGACCACTAATAAGAGGCAGGATAGTCAAATTGTGACCCACACAATAACCCATCTGATTTTTGAGCTGAAATATTGACTTATCAGACCAGGAACATTATCCCCAATCTTCTATCGTCTGATTATGATGTGTGAGCTCAGGACTCGGTTTGCTGTTTTGAGCTGACAGGAGTGGCCTTTGCTGTGGTCTTCTGCAGGTGTCGCCCCTCTTCTTTGTAGTTTGACATGTTTTGAGGACGTTGTGCAAACCTCAGCTCGCTTTCTATCACCCCAAACCCGTTCTCCTCTAACCTTTGACATCAACAAGGCATTTTCACCCATTCGCTGCTGGAACCCTCATACAAACGTTCGTCTGGTACCAATCTTTATATTGGAGAAACCAAAGACTCAGCCGTCCACCTACATCTCAAGGACAAAGGACCAAAATGTTCACTTTTTGGAAAAAGAAGACAGATGGTTAGAAAGGGCCGTGAAAGAAGCCATCTACGTTAAGAGAGAAAATCTACTTTAAACAAAACTTACAACACAGCAATAGGTTTGATTCCTGCCAATTTTCACCCCAATCCTCACCTCCATGCAGGTGATCACAACATCTTCCCTGTAAGCCAGGCCAATGATGACCTTAACGACTCTTAATTGCTAAGGGGTGGACCAGTTTTGGTTTAATTTGCATATGCTGGTGAAGATTGTCAGTCATCCAGGTCATGGTCATTCCAAAAAAAGGTAAAAAAACAAAACAACTGGACTTGTTTTCCGTAGTTAAAGACGTTTCACTTCCTCTCCAGGAAGCTTTCTCAATTCAAAATGTGAATTTGAATTGAGAAAGCTTCCTGGAGAGGAAGCGAAACGTCTTCAACTACGGAAAACAAGTCCAGTTGCTTTGTTTTTTACCCTTTTTTTGGAAAGTTTAATTTGCATGTTATCTAAGCCAAAACAAGGCCTTTTTGGGCAATAATATAAAGCTTGGAACTACAAACTACTCCAAACATTTAAATTGAGAAAGCTTTCTGGATAGGAAGAGAAACGTCTTCAAACTTCAGAAAAAAGTCCAGTTGTTTTGTTTTTTTACTTTTTTTTTTTTTGTTATGTCTGGTACCAACAACCTTGCTGCATCGATGAAATCCACAAATCCAACTCACCGTGAAATGCATTGAGACGCTGGTATTCACCGTTTGTGTTCTAGCTACTAAAGTGGCAGGTGAATGCATGTCATTAAACACATAATCACTGCAAGCTGGAAAGTCCAAACAAAAACAAATGACAGAAACTAGTCAAAGACTCCTGCAACTGCTGGAAGCATGATTAGGTGATTTAAAAAAAAGCCCTTCAGATTAAATTTTCACTTAAAAGGCATAAAAGCTGGTTATTGTGGCCTCGTAGCGTTGGTTAATTTGCACTCATTTCTAAGCATCATGTATAATTTAATAGTGGCAGTGATTGCGACTATTTTCTTTGGAGTATTTAGACAGACTCCTACAGCTCCCCTCCTCTTTTAAAACATTTAATTAAAGTCTGTAACAAAAATATATTTTCAGCATCTCACTTGCAATGTCAAGGGGGCCTCCTGTTGCAGGGCTAGAACGTGTCCTTCCAGCTGTAACAGCTCAGACATAAACGCCGGCGTTTTCCTTCACAGGCCGCCGATGGCATCGCTCGCTCACCCGCAAAGACCGTTTAATGATCCGGGATCAGCAGTTTCTCAGCCCTTCTGTGTAATTATATGTGTTGGTGGCGCTTTCTAACATTTTATGTGACAGGAAGAACAATGGCTAATTCCAGTATTGCTCTGGCTGCAGTTAGTAGGCTGAACCTCTAAGTAGCCATTAATGAGCTCCCTTACCTGAAGGGTATATAGTTGTTCTGGAAGGTGTGAAAGGAGCCTTGAATAATGCTGCAGTGAACAATGTAAGGATTTCTTTTTCTTCCTAATGTAATATCTGCAATACATCCATATTAATAGAATAAGAGTGGATTATTACTTTTAATGCAGCAAGTACCTGCATGCTGGGTTGTATAATGATGCCGGGGGAAAAGAATAGAAGTCAGCGGTGTCCCAAGCATTTAGGATATACCGTTAAAAAAAAAAAAAAGATGGACTGCTGTGATTTAAATTATATGAGACTTATTAGTATCATCCTGACAGCATCCAGCGATGTCAATTTCCTGCTCATGCGGTCTGGAAGAAAGGCGCTCCAGCTGGGAGCTGCGGGGCTGTGCTCCATTTTTTGTTGCGCGCCGTTTGATTGAAGGCTCGAAGGTGACGAGTTTGGTGATGCGTTGCTCGTTAGTGCACGCGGCGGTCAAATGGCTGCGCCATGAGAAACGCATGCTAAGTGTAAAGTAAAGCAGGATGATGGGATGTGACGCGCACACACACTGCAAAAACGGAACCAGAAATAAGTAAAATTTGTGTATTTATCCTTGAATTGAGCAGGTAAATAGGGTTATTTGCCAATGGAATAAGATTTTTGCACTTAAAAAATGAACAATACATCTTAATCATCTTATTTCAAGTGCAGGATGTCTAATTATCTTATTTTAGGGGTCAAAATACCCGTTCCATTGGCAGATAATCGTATTTACCTGCTCAAATCAAGGATAAATGCACTAACTTTAAGAACATTTTACTTATTTTTATACCTGTTTTTGCAGTGCAAACACATACGTATGCAAATTTATCAGAAAAATAAAATCCGTTCACATCCAGATGTCGGGATAAAAATCACAGGCAGTGTAATAAATCATCCAATGAGCTTCTCAAAGCCATATGGCCCCGGTGCCCTCATGATATGATGTGTGGGATATTATTACCCCCTGAGCCCTATGCGTTTGTCTAAAAGGCCTTTCGGTCATGTGAGTGGTGAGCGGGTGAAGCGTGCGCCGCCCGAGGCCAAGGTGAGGCTGACGGGGAGCGGCCGCCTCGCACGTCTTCACAGCCGCCAGAGCAGAGACGGGCCAAGGTGACTTTAGGCCCACAAGCAAATGTGTTTGAGCTCCTCTTATAACCCGCGCCACATTAATACTCTGCTGCTCATTACACTTTGTTAAAGGACCTTAAACCAGGAATGCGCCGCTGGAAAGGCCTCGCCATGAATTAATGTTTTAACTATTGTATGAGGTCTGCAACCTGTGGATATGGAGCTACATTTGGCGCTAAAGCTCCTCCTCAGCAGCTTTTAATAACTTTGACTGAATATTATGCAGAAGTGAGCATTTTCTTTTAAAATATAAAACGCATGTAAAAGATAAATGTAATCCCGTTTTTTATGCTGATATTTTCATTAAATAACGGCATTGAATTTTCGTTATAGAGGCTAATGCTACAAAAAATGGCTTATTTTTTGTTGTTAGGCTGCAAGCTAAGAGTTTATATATATTTTATATACATGGATATGTAAGGCTGTTGAAGTTTTATATTTTTTTTTCTTTGATCCAAAGCCTAAAAAGATAAATAAATTTTCACAATTGAACTGTTAAAACAAATTGTATGCAGTGGGTACGCTTGTATGGAGTGAAGTTTGTTACATCATTGCTGCAAGCAAAGAACACATTTTATTAATGGAAATTTCTTAATCAACAAAAAAAAAAAGTTTGGTTCAAATTGTATTTTTTCAGATTTTTGTTTAATTTTTTATTTTATTTTTTACACTTAATAGTTTTTAAATGTCTCTTTTTCAGACTGAGCTTTACTAAATACATTCTTTTCAAATTGAGTTTTATGGACCACGTTGTCTTAACTTCTCGCTCTTGACGCCGACATTGACCAATAAAAACGTTGCTAACGTCCAGACCAATAGAAATGCGTCTTCGCTCCTCAACCCGCCCCCAGAAGTGAAGAGAATGTAATCAGTAAAATACAATGTGATTAGAATGCAATTCGTAAAACTAAATTTGAAAAAAGAGAAATTTGAAAACAATGACTTAGTTTCTTGCAACAATAATGGAACAAGATTCACTCCATACACTTGATGTGTTTCCTGCATGGCTCTTGTAATGTAAAGCTTGCTGAACTGTAACTTAGATTGATGCCGTTTTACCATTTTTACTGCAGAACGTCTAAAAACTTAAACTAGACTTTTAAACTGGCTTTCTAGGGTTGTTAACTTTGCATTTTTTCCAGCGAATACACGTTTACATCTGCTGATGTTGTAGCTGTGTTGGACTCGGAGTGTTTTGGTGACCTTTTCACCACGGGCTGGAGGGTGGAGCAGGAAATCATGAATAAAATGACCCAAAAAGGTCTTTATTCCAGTCGTGTTACTTCCTTTCCGACGTTCAGCCTCTAAAATGCAGCGGTGTGTGTTAGCGGTCCCAGCTCTTGCAGCTCCATGTCTCCATTTCCAAAATATAACCTTTGTGTGTGTCGGGCACAACTGAATACTGATTTTCTAGGTTTTTTTTTTAGCTGCTCTATTATTTCCAGCAGCCATGAATAATGTTCTGCTGGACTTGCTGACATAAAACTCTGAACTGAGCTATGAAAACTGGGCAAGTAAAGACGAAGTTGGAGCTTATGGGTAACAATCTTCCTGTTAATGTTAATGCTATTTCAGTAAATGTTGGGGTCAGGAAGTTGTTTCATTCGTTGAAACATTTAAAATCCATCAAACTAAGCAAGGATGAGATTGTATTACTGGAAAACCGGATATCTGTTGCAGTCATACAACTCCAGTGTTTTAAATTAAGGACTTGTTTGAACATGTTTGACTGTATTGAGGATTTTCTCTAATCCACAAAGGGAATATGCATACATGTTCCATTTATCTTTTACATTATTTGCTATAAAGTTGCTATATTTCTAGATGACGTCTCTACGTCGTGAGCGTGTAAAGTCAAACTCCTTGTTTGTGCACACAGTCTTGACCAATAACTGTTTGTTTCTGATATCTACACTTACCTCTCCACTAATATTTGGTTAATTGTAGGTTGCACTTTGACTTCAGGCTTTTTGTCATCGTTAAAAAGTTTCCAGCAACATTCCAGTTGGGTGGATTTGAACAGTCCACCAGGGTTTCTCCCACTGTGTCCATAGGCCTGCCAGGCTAAGCATCGTTTATTTATATCAAATACGTTTTTTTATATACACCAGTAACAGTGATACCAAACATGGCATGTAGTACACATGTCAAAATAACTGATTTAACTTTTAAATTTATAATTCAAACATGCAGATTGGCGTCAAAATCTATATAAAAATCTATATATCTGCCCAAATCGCCGCAATTCTTCTGGCAGCCGGTCACCTGATCTAAATAAAACACTGCTGCTGGAAATCTTAATGTCTGCTAACATTTGGAAAACAACCAGAAGAAAACTATCCTTGTAGATGAGATAAACATAAATGCGTTGTTCTGAGGAACTTTTCCAGGCAGACAGACAAAAAAAAAATTAAATGCTGAACGGTGCTACATGCTAAGCTAACAGCATGACACGGATGTTTGAGAGCATCATTAAAAGATCAGACAACACTGGCTAATGCTAGCTGTTATTAGCTTGACGGACAGCCCAGTGACAGGATTCTGTTGGTCTGAGCCTCGCCTTGGAGCTGCGTCATTTAATGGAGTGTTGCATGGTTTAATAAAGAGATACTAAAGCAACAAGTCCTTCCACCCACGATCCATTAAAGCTACTGCCAGGATTAGCCGGTTCTCTGGGGGAAGCACTTTCTTCTTACCAGAGATGGTAGAGTTCATCTAAATTGGTTGGTTTAAAACAAATGGCGTCCTCCCAATAGGAGAACCTTTTCAGAACCTTGACGTACACTGCAAAAAGAGAACTAAAAATAAGTAGAATTTTCTTGAAATTAATGTATTTGCCCTTGATTTGAGCAGGTAAATAAGATTATCTGCCAATGGAATGAGTATTTTGACCCCTAAAATAAGATAATTAGATATACAGCACTTGAAATAAGATGATGGAGATGAATTGTCCCTATTTTAAGTGCAAAAATCTTATTCCATTGGCAAATAATCTTATTTACATGCTCAAATCAAGGAAAAATACTCTCATTTCAAGATTTTTCTTATTTTTAGTTCTATTTTTGCAGTGTAGGCTGTTTTATCCAACCCAAACCCAACTCTGGTTGTGTTTAGGATCATTGTCCTGTTGAAACGTCTAATAGGATCCAAGTTTCATTCACCAAGGGCCCGTGTCCTGCTAATTTTAGACGTCTAGAGTGATCATATGGCTTTTTCTCTCTTAGGGTGACAGTCCTAATCCTCTTAAAGACAATGGTCATGTATTGTTACATCTAAAAAGGAGTTTTTGGACCTGAATAGATTTAAGTCTGCAGTTTAGAAATGGGTTATAATTTGTGTACATCTCCAAGTGTTGGTCTTCTTGGAGTGAATTTGGCTTTCCCATTGCTCCGAGTATTAATCAATTCAAGTTCGAAGCCATCCACAGCACAAAAAACTAAAAAATCGAATCACTTATTGATGAGTGAACGTAAACGTCTGACCCAAGCGTTGGGGAAGCCTCTTACTTGGTGCGTAAAAGGCTGGACCAGTTTGAGCTGAGCCAGCTGCACAAATCCATCATGTCTTTAAGCTTGTTGAACACATGCACAGATCAATAATTGATGGCTTTGTGAGTACAATTTAGGATTCATGACTAATTTAGGAAGCATTTAGGCATTACTGTTTAATGTTCGATAAATTATTTAGTGATCCTGAGCAAAGAAGTAGTAGTAGCTGTAATGAGCATTTAATTATGAATTTAGATAAGTTGTCAGACGGGGATTTATGACATGACAGTGTTGGTGTAAGATAGTTTCAAGGCTTGTGAACATCGCTGTCATTGTTTATTTATTTTTTCCTTCACTATTCTGACATTTTAATTCTGATTTTTCCCAAATTTATATGAAAATATCAGTATTTGTCATGAACAAAGCATGACTCACCCGAAGTTTTCTTCAGACATTTTTTATTCTTACAGTTCCAGATGGCGTTTATAGCCACCTTACACTGTGCATATAGAAAAGGGTACAAAACATAAAATTGGCAGCTGGTAGATAAATTTGACAACCACTGAGATAAAAAGGCTGTAATTTAGATGCTAACGGCCAGCTGTCTGACTGTTCCCGTTTCCACCCATGCCTTCTTCAAGTCTTCTTTTCTTCCAGCCATACTCCTAAATTTGAGGAATCCTGCTGTCATAAGGTTTTTGCATGGATTGCAAAGTGAAACAAAAAAGTTGTGCAGAGGCATAATAATCCCAGGTGCTGAACTTTGAACACTGCCCGTTAACGAGAGTTGTGTTTCAGAAGTTGACTTTAGTTTGTTACTTACCTTACTGGATAATGCATTGACCTCTGCTGCTTCCTGCTCTGCAAAAGTTCCTCCTGAGGGTTAAAAGCAGTCTTAGCAGTGTGCACTTCTGTGTTTTAGACTGACAAGTATTCGTGTCTAAGGTGACAGTTTATTTAACCAGTGTTAAAACTTGACTTTTGAAAATATTACTTGTTAAGATCTCTGCCAGTCTTGTGTCAGCACCTCTCATTCATTTGCACACTTACTGTAGCAGCTCATGATTAAAAAGCCCAACATTCTTTCTCCATACACTAATCACAACTATTATGCTTCTTTTACAAATAATATTTATTTCCATTTTAACTAACAATGTTGTGACATAAAAAAAATGTATCTACCATTTATTTCAAACAAACGGTGAAAACAAGCTCTTTTTTTTTGTGACTCCACTGATTGAGACGGATAACAGGCACAAGGGGAGGAGCGCAGCCAGGTACCCATAAGGTGTTATTCATATAGTGAAGTCATTCGTCTTTGATGGAGACATCTGTGTGTCTTCCCCCTTCCTCTCTCTGACCCTTTCCTTTTTGATTTCTGTAAACAAAGCCCCCCAGCACCACAAAATCTATAAGAAAGTGACATATGCTAAATAATAGATGTAGTATTTCCTAACAGCGTTTTAGCGCTTGGCGGCTTGAGGCATAAAGCCTTGAAACTGACTCAATCGCATATCTGTATATTATGCTATTGTACATATCTGTAAAACTCTATTTATCCACCTTTATAATATATTCGGTACATATCCGGCTGTAAATTTAGGTCACAATACTAGTTATGTATATATTATACTCATAGGACAAATCTATCAGTAAAATTATGTCTATAATAGTATCCACCTCTATATTTATTCAGTAAAAACCCATGTCCTGTACATATGGAACCATTGTTTATCCTGCACTTGCTGCTATTGCACTTCTGGTTAGACCTAAACTGCATTTTGTTGCCTTGTACCTGTACCTGTGTAATGACAATAAAGTTGAATCTAATCTAATCTAATCTAAAAATGGTTCTTGTACTGCAAAAAGGAAACTGAAATTAAGTAACATTTTCATAAAATTTGTATATTTTTCCTTGATTTGAGCAGCTAAATGAGACTATTTGCCAATGGAACGAGTATTTCTACCCCTAAAATAAGATAATTACACATCCTGCACTTAAAATAAAATGATGGAGATGAATAGTTCTCATTTTAAGTGCAAAAATCTTATTCCATTGGCAAATAGTCTGATTTACCAGCTCAAACCAATGAAAAATACACTAATTTCAAGAGGATTTTACCTACTTTGAGTTCCCTTTTTGCAGTGTGTGATGATGATTTGGTACCTATTTGCCAGACAAAGTTCCTGGAGGCTGTAGTGTTCAGAGCCCAGTTCCTACAGCAGCTGTGTGAGTACTATAGTATAGTATGGTATAGTATAGTATAGTATAGTGAGCTCCTCTCACTATCCCCTGTTCCTACATCTGGGATGGTTTGCCTCGACCACCAAACCTTAGTAATTTCTCTAAAAGCTTCAGGATTTATAGGAAACGGTCAAATAAGCCACAATAGTTTACTGAGAATCCTTAGCCTTCATGGTTTTTGGCACCTTCAGACATAGCAGGCGCATTTGTTGCAATGTCTGGAATTTTATTTCATTACATTTATGCAAGAATTTTAGAAAAATGTAAAGCTGAGCTGTCAGAGCTGCAGACTGATTCTTTCGTCTCTCTCTCTCTCTGTTTGTTTTCTCTGTCCAGACCATGTATGTTGATGTCCTCTAAAAGAAACAAAGAGACGTTTGCCCTGAACTCTCTATGAACCTTCAATCCACTGCTGACATTTTACACAGCGCTCCCTTACTCACACACACACACACACACACACACGCACAGACACACACACAGACACATTTTTGCACTCAATTGCCTCCTCACAACTGTGAATGAATCACATCTTTGCCTCACACACTCACTTGCTCACTGGTGTTAACCCGTGTTTCGGAGGATCCTGATGCGAGGGCCGAGAGACCCGCTAATAGGTTCCGGTGGTTGCCTATGTCCGCTGCCTTTGACCGTCACTTAGTGCGATCAGGAGTGACAGTCTGCCCCGGTGGCCCGGTTTGCCTCTGTGATGGAGAAGGTCAGGACAGGACAGGTGTCTATCACTGCTGTTCAATTATAGAAATGATGTTGAGGGCATTAAAGGGAGAATATGATAAACTGCTGACCTCTGCCTTCATACACAGGGGCAGAAATTTGCATTTACAAGAGAAATCTGCCTTTTTCAGCAGAGGTCATTAATGAAACTCTGCTGTGTACAAGGAATCGAAGCAACTCTGCAGCTCCACTCGGTGTCATACCCACTTTGATCTGCTCCTCTCAGATGGCTCTGATGAAGGCTCCACAATGGCCCTGATTGTTGAGGATCAGTGCCAGTGATTCAATTATCGGCTCCAGCTTGCACTGTGAATGTGTAATCTAAAGCACATCAGTGGCAACACGCAGAGCTAACAAGAGCTGCTGATGACAGGACAGACTTCATAGCACTTGAAGAAACTTGGGGGACGTTTCAGAGAGAATGCAGAAAGCAATGAGATGTCCTATTGATTGTTTAATACAAAATTTACAAAAGAAATTTCCAGACAAGCATGAATCTAGTACTTTTGTCATACCGGTTTATGAAGACATCATACTTCTTATTTTACAGTTCTGTACATGTCTGTAGATTCAGATGCAACCGCGGGTGCAGTAAGAAACCCTTGTGGATATTTTCAAGAACTTTTTCAAGTAACAAATACTGGGACAAAATTTTTCTTATATATGCTTCAAGAGGCTGTCAGTCAGCCCCCACCCCAACCATTCGGCAACTACATTTTGTACACATGTTGTCATTTGGTGTCAATGTATTTCCATTTGCTTTTTTTTTAAGTTAAGTAATTTCATGGAAATGGCATAAAAAGCTCAAATCTTAGTGATAACTTGAGTTAAGTGCATTTTATCCTCTAAATGATGGACTGTTTCCATTTAATTAGATTGTGATTCGTTTGGGCCAGGAAGTCTGATCGATTTATGACGTTTGATCAAACCAAAGCAATATGAAGTGACGTCCTGCTTGTAAACATAATATACTGGAGACATAAAACTGCTTTCCCAAAATGAAGAGTATGATCAGATTCTTGAAAATCACTTTAAATCTTTAACTGTCAAGTGGATATGAAACATTCCCCGGTAGGTACAAATTTCAGTATTGTTAGTATGAAACGCCCATTTCCTACCCAAAAATGTTGATTACAAAAGTTAACAAACCTAAAAGGTACAAAACGATGAAGGTGGAAAATGGATAGTAATCGTTTTTAAGAGTTTTCTTGGAGAGTGCTTTATGTTCTCATATCCTTGCTATGGTCCAAATGTTAGCAGAGGAATATATATTTGCTTTTATTTGCGTAAATTAGAAAAGAAATCCACTGCATACAAAGATTATCTTCCTAAATACCTCCCACATGTCAAAAACAACCTAAGTACCAACATTCAAACAGTGGATGGATCATAAATGATTCCATGATTTTTAAAATCTGCCTGCTTTTTTAAATTCCTGTAAAGACTAGCTGTGCTGCAGTGTAAAAGCTAAAAAACACATAAGCAGAACAAATGTCTGTTTTAGATTTTTTTTATTCTATAACCAGGGTGCTGTTGCAAATCTGTTTTTGTAACTACCTGTTAGTGCAAAAAAAATGCATGGCTGTTTACTGCTGCTTGTGTAAAAGTGTTTCCTAAACATACTAGCGTTAGCATAGTGTTATGCTAATGCTAAAACCTCACTAGCTGTTTCTGGGTTACTGTTGGAAGCTTTTATCTGAAGTCCAAAGACATTCTTTATGACTATAGTTTGTGTGGCCACTTTTTGTTTTCCGCCATTAAAAACCATTACGTTTTATTTCTCATTTTTAGTCTATATGTAACCTCAAAAATACCCTAAATATTTTTATTTACTACTAAATTAAATGGAAACTTACTATTATAAGTTGGTCCTTGACTGAACAATGAAAATAGAGAACAAAAAAAGGAAAATGACTGGAACTAAACGAAACTCATAAATGTGTTATTCCTCTCTCTCCTTGTTGAATTCAACATTGTGTCATAATTTAATTCATCTTGTATTTGTTTCTAAATTTGTTGCGGTTCTACCTCCCCGCCTTCCCTAGCTGTACTACGACACTAATACTAACATGCAAACAAATAAAAATTTGGTTTTGCTCCTGCTATAAAAGATAGCATAAATTGGACATTTGCATTAAAAAAAATATTTCAAAAGATAGTGTTCTTATCAAGTTCAGAAAATGTTTCATTCCATCCACGCTTTACTAAATTGTCCTATATTGAATTTATGTCCCATCTGATTTCTACTTTTCCAACTTCCTGTGGCAGCTAGCTGTGCTGTTAGCTTGTATATAAAACAAGCAGAGATTTAGTTTTGACTATTTTATTTCCATATCAGCCATACTCTGGAACATGCTGTTGTAAATTAACTTTGTTGAATTACTTGTTTATGAAAACTATGCTATTTGCTGCTACTTGCAACCCCATTTTGATTGTTTGGTGATAATTTTTTTTCTAGCCTTGCTGCCCTTACAGGACTTTTTCATGACAAACAGAAGACAGTTGCATCAAAACAACCTAGTGTTCATAAAACAATCATATAATAATTTTCCACCATCCTTGCTAAACTGGATAATGTGTCACAATTTTTTTTGTTCTGCCTTGGATTTGATTCGGATCTGGCTTTGTGCTCGCCATATGGAGATGGCTTTGTAGTTCCTAGTTAAATAATCCCATATGTCTTTCTGAAGCAACAAAGTCTGTGTTTTTGAAAATAAAACTGAAATAAATAAAGATGCAGCGTCGTCTGTTTATGGTTTTAGAACTTGTTGGATGAGACTGGTGTTCACATTGGATAAATAGTGAGTTATGAGGCTTTAGCAGATTAGACTTGTTAGTATAAATACTTGTGCATCGGTATTTGAGCTGAGGTTAAAAATAATTAGTAAACTTCCCCCAACTTTTAAGTTTTAATCAGTCTGAACCTTTTTTTACCCGTTTAAATCAGGTATGACTGAATAAGACTCTTAATCAAGCCCAGACACGGCTGTCTTTAATGTCAGCTGACAGACATATGGTGCAGAGCAGCCTTTTCTGACCCTTCTTTGCATTTGAGATGATTCGCCGCACTTGCTGCGTCTCATCCCAGAGTACCTTGTCCTCCCTCTTGCATGCAGGCGTCTCCCTTATACAGCTCGGGTTTAATGAAGACAAATCTTCCATGGAAATAGATCGATGATGGCGAAGCTGTACTTAAAGTGAGAGAGAAGACGTACATCTGCACAAAAAGATTCGTACAATTATGCAAATTAAGGAGCGTCACAAGCCTGAAACATAAGAAATAAACACTTGAAATATATAATTTTGCATAATAAATTGGATTTTTTTATTTTTCTGAAATGAATAACCCTTTTAATGATATTTTGATTTATTTAGTATCACTTGTATGACGCTTCTGACGGCTAAGCTTGTTGCAATCGCTTGTTGGAACTGAGCTAAGGGGAATACTATTTCTGGTGGGTCAACCTTGAATCAGATGGGCTACAGCAGGGATGGGCAACTGGCGGCCCGAGGGCCGCACACGGCCCTCGTCATCACTCAGTGCGGCCCGCGAATAGATCAATAATAATTTAATAATGATAAAAAAAAATAAAAAAATAAAAAAAATAATAAAAATGTAATTATACTTTTGACCAATAGGGGGCCATACCCAAATAATAGCGGGCATGGGCCGCTTTGCAACAGCGAGGAAGAAAGTCAAGAGCCCTGGCCACTAGCAGTGGAATAAAGGGAAAACTTGACGAGAAATTTTTCAGACAAAATGGGAAGAAGTATGGACATGGGGAATTTTTTTTTTTTTGGTCTCTTCTCATTCACACACAACATAAACTGTGAGAGCCGACGTGAGTTTTGAAACTGCAAAGCTTTGTCTTAAGCAGAAGATCAAACGTGCAGCACCGCGTTCACAGACCAGTGTGATGCATTCGTGAGCGTCAGAAAGCTATGGTGCATTCAGGAGTGTGGGACATTAGATTTTTCAGAATAAAAAGCTAACAGATGTGCATAATCAAAAAGTAACAGAAATACAATTATAGAGCATTCAGTATTGTAAGAAAGCCCACACAGTTTCTGGATAGACACATTATTGTTTGAGTTAAGTTCTGTGCCGTTTTATGCCTCTTTCCTTATAAATTTGAAATGTCCCATGCTCCTGAATGCATTGATATGGAGTTTAAATTCCTTTTTTGCAATTTTTTTTAAAGCAAACGGTTTGTCTTTTGCTTAAGGACATATTAAAATGCATTTATATGCAGAAAGTAGTTATATGTTGGTGCAGTAAACATACAGATATAAACTCATCTAAAATTTGTCCTTATTGAGAATAATTTGTAGCGTCTTTCATATCCAATTATTTGAAGTGCGTGGTCATGTGGCCCTCCAATGGTCGTGCTGAAAAAAATGTGGCCCTCTTTATCATGGAAGTTGCCCATCCCTGGGCTACAGCAGTGGAAGACTACCCCTGGTGACATTACTGTCTGCCAAAAACAGGAAACTGAAGCTGCAAGCCAAACAGGTTCCCCAAAAATTGGTCAATAATAGGTTGGACAACATTCCCTGATCTGATGAATCTCCATTTTGGCTGCAACATTCGGATTACCGGGTTAAAAAGTGGCACAAAGGACAAGAAAGCAATGTTCCTTCATTGGCTCAGACTGATGGGTTTATAGTAGTGCTGGGTATATTTCTATTGCACCTTTAATCACATGGGCCAAAATTGTCATGTCAAAAGTACTCAAGGGTAAAAAAAAAAAAAAACTAAACTAAATTAGATCATAGACTATTTTAATTAAACAACTTTGTGAGATTTTCTGATTTTTATCTGCAATGATTTGCCCTGAGTAAATCATAACAGATTCAACATTTAAAATGGTTTTGCATCTTTTGTCACATTTAAAGATGGTCATTCTTTTTTCAAATTCTTTTGGCCACTGATTGATTTTTTTGTTGTTCTCTGCAGTAGGAACAGTACTTAATCAGTCTTTTTTGAAAACATTTGCTGTATTTAGCCAATTTTTAAAAATGTATTAAAAGCTCATTTTGGTACACTGCATCTGCATTTAAGTAAAGATCATTGAACAAACATGGCCCTACTTATACTATGAAATTAAAGATACTTTGTGTTGCACCTAAAATTTTCAATTGTAAGAAATTTTTTCCCTAATTAAGAATAAATAGCCACCATCTGAATTACTCACATATGCTGGTACGTCAAATAATTGTTGAATTGCAGTGCGGGGTGCGGCAGTGGCCCCTGGGCCCTACTTTGGCCACCGCTGCTTTAGACCCATAGTACCAGTTGTACATTTCACGAGTATTATTGCTGATAAGGTCCATCCCTTTATGGCCACACTACTCATCTTCTAATGACGACTTCCAGCAGGATTATGCTCCATGTCTTGAAACTAAAGTCACTTAAGTGGCTTCCTCCACAGTCAATAGATCTTAAAGGGGCCTAATCACGTACTATGACTATAAAAAAGCAGCAAAAAACATATATTTATCTTTAAATAAATCCATATATGCCAAGTGTTCATCCTGATGGTGTTTACTTTGTACTTTTTGAGCCTGAAAAGAACTTTGCACGATTTGCATGATTTGTCTATTTTGTTGCAATTGTTTCTGTCGTAGGATTACTCTCTATGTTGATGATATGTTCATAATGTTCTTTAAAAACTCGTCGGATGTTTATGATGCAAAAATACTGCAGAGATACAGCTCCGAGCCCAAAGGCCATAACAATTGACTCACACATGAGCATTGCTTGGCTTGCATTGTTTATCTCAGCTTATAAATCCTCAGTTATTTCAGCAAAAGAAAAAAGGATTTTTGGAAGAGAGCTTAATAATCTATTAAGTGTTCCTCTCTTCTCTGTTAAACAGCACACATGCTGCGTGCTATATGTTCTTACAGAGAATATGCCCATGCTACCAGCACAGTAGTCTTCATGTGATGGAAAAATTATGACAAGCTGCCAGCTCTACAATAGCCAGAGGACAGACGGAGGAGACTGTCTTCTTAAAAGCATTATTTTCCTCACAATCCAATTCCATCCTGCAAAGGAAACTAAAGATTGATTTCCTTCTCTAGCTTTTCTTTGTCATTTCCCATCTTCTCTGTCAAGATTGATAATGTGATTGTTTCCTGCGCACCAGTTCAATCACATATTCGGCCATATTTATTTTGAAATAACATATTTTTCTGCACACACACACAGGCAATCAGAGACCCGTGGAAACCAGGAGAAGACACCTGGGTGACTCTGACATCCGCAGGGTTTCGAGCTCCCTCTCCTTTTTAAATGACCTTTTTTTTTAAATATTTGTTCCTTTCTCTGTTATTTGGCCACCAGCAAAAGCCGAAGAAAAATGCTCGGGTCAGTTTTTAGCAAAGAAGATGTCAGGCAGGCAGTGGAAATGAGCCTCAATGGAGAATAAGTGGGTTTCCTTCCCTGCCTTCAGTTTTTTTTATGCTGCAGACAAAGGTGTCGTGGTTTGAGGCAAACTTCTGACCCAAATGCGAGAAAAGCATCAGGAGAGAAGTTGAGCTGGTTTGTTGAAGTGCAAGGGAATGGAGATGTCAGGTCCAGGGGGGTCCTTTATCACGGACGGGCGGATCACTGAGAGATGAGCTGAGCGAATAAGCGGTGATTGGATCAGAGGGTTGATCTTACAGAGTCCGGGCGGTGTTTGTCCTAGTGAGCTGGATGGTGGAGCGTTGGAGGCACTGAGCTATATAATACACTGGAGTGCTAATCACCGTCTGTTAGAAACGAGTCGCTTTGAAGCCACCAGCCGCCATATTGGTACTCCCTATTTTTCTCCAGTAACTATGGAATATGTGTGCTACAGCATCGAATAACGAGGATTTTCTCATGTTCAGGGGCGGCTTAAAACTTTTAAAATGTCAAATGCCATATAGTTTTATGTTATGTTCTAAAAATATTAAGTACTGAGAAAGTCATGTGCTGAAATATTTTGCATTTTATTTATTTAAATATATATATGTAACATTTATAAATATATAAATAACAATATACAAAAACATATATATACATATATTCATATACACATACTTATATATACATATATATATATATATTTAATATGAATAACATGTAAAATATTTCAGCACCTAATTTCCTAGTAGTTGATAGTGTTAGTACATCCACTGACTGTAGAATTACCTGTGAAGCGTTTTCACTCAGCCAGAAAACTGCTTGTTGTTAAAACCAAATCCTGTGGGATTCTGTGAGAGTAGGGAGGAGCAAGATGGCGGCCAGTGACTTCAGTTTTTCGGCAAAATCAGCACTCCAGTGTATTATATAGCTCAGTGGTTGGAGGGCAGACAAATTAGGTTGGAGGTTCTGATAGATGGGAGCTTGATGTTGCTGGTAGGGTGGTTGAATGACCGGCAGCCAGATCCGTGGGAGAGAAACACTCCACGATCCAGAGCTCTGACAAAACGGTTGATATTAATCATTGTTTGTCACATCTGATTTAGCTGCTAATTGTTTATTTAATCACGGCCGATTTTTCACTTAAGGAAATTTCTGAATTCATTACAACGAGCAGAAAATACGTCTTAATCACAGCTTCACGTTATAAATATGTACGAAACACCCAATAGGCTAAAAGTAAGGTTTTGATTAGCTGCAAATGGCTGTTTTTGAATATTTATTTATTTTTTTACATTTGAAAAGGTGTCGTGCGAGTGCCTACACTGCAAAAACTAAACTAAAAATAAGTCAAATTTTCTTTAAATTAGTGTATTTGTCCTTGATTTGAGCACGTAAATAAGATGGTTTGCCAATGGAATGAGATATTTTGCACTTAAAATAGGAACAACTCATCTCTATCATCTCATTTCAAGTGCAGTATATCTAATTATCTTAGTTTAGGGGTCAAAATACTCACTCCATTGGCAGATAATCTTATTTAGCTGTTCAAATCAAGGATAAATGCACTAATTTCAAGAAAATTTGACTTATGTTTAGCTCTGATTTTGCAGTGTAAGCTAACTGTGCTCACTTCCCTGTTACTATAGTTACATTAATTAGCATTGGACTATATTAAAGTGACTGTAGCTGGCTGGGGAGGACCCCAGGTGTAATGAGATCACAAAAGAAAACAGAAGGGCAAGGAAATTGCACCAACTGATGCACTGAGCACATTTCTGCTCGTTGTCCAGCCTGCAGCCCCTGTTGCCGGTTATTAAGATTGCATTAGAACAAATAGTTTAATCACCTGGATGTAATGAGGGCCCTCATTATAAGCTCTTGGCTACAATGCAGTGCAGATTGGTAGCATTAGAAAAAGCATTACTGCCCCTTCTGTTTACCTTTCTGCATTCGGCACAGCACTCTGCTTCAGCACACCTGGTGGAGATGTGTTTAAAATATTACAATAAAATCATATTTTTTAATACATTGAAGTCTTGTCATGCTACACTGCAATAACAGAACTAAAAAGAATTAAAAATGAGTGTATTTTTCCTTGATTTGAGCAGCTAAATAAGATGATCTGCCAATAGAATGAGTATTTTTGCACTTAAAATAAGAACAATTAATGTTCCTCATCTTATTTCAAGTGCAGTGTATCTAATTATCTTATTTTAGGGGTAAAAATACTCATTCCATTGGCAGATTATCTTATTTGCCTGCTCAAATCTAGGACAAAAACACGCATTTTAAGAATATTTTACTAATTTTTAGATCTGTTTTTGCAGTGTAAAAGAAAAGTCAAATCATCCAACCTTTATTTTTAGTACACTTCTGCTGTGGGGAAACTCAGTGTAATAAAGCTCTGCCATACTTTACAGTGGGAATTACACGCTTTTACGTATACTTGTTTTACGCCAGACCTACCTGGATTGTTTGTGATGGTTAGGTAAAAGTAATATATTGATGAATTAAAAGAGTCACGATAGGCCAAGAATAAGCACACTGCAAAAACGGAACCAAAAATAAGTACAATTTTTTTTAAATGAGTGTATCTGTCCTTGATTTGAGCAGGTAAATAAGATTATCTGCCAATGGAATAAGATTTTTGCACTTAAAATGGGAACAACTTATCTCCATTGTCTTATTTCAAGTGCAGGATGTCTAATTGTCTTATTTTATGGGTCAAAATACTCATTCCATTGGCAGATAATATAATTTACCTGCTCAAATCAAAGACAAAAACACAAATTTTAAGTACATTTGACTTATTTTTAAGTCTGTTTTTGCAGTGCGGTTTCCAGTCGTTTCCAACATTGCCGTCTTTAAAAGTTGCCTGCTCTGCGCGACTGTTTTGCGTTTAATCTTGGTGAACTTACTGCGATGCATGTTTTCAGGCCTGTACGTTTTCATTTGGATCATTGCTTTCATATTTATCATAAAAGGTAATCTCCGGAATCCAAGCGGGTTTATATAACAACCTCTGGCATCTTGTTACGATGTTGTGCTGCTGCTGCCGCCGCCGTGATTGTTGTCTCAGATAAGAGCAACGTTGACAAGTCCGCCGGAAACTTTTCCTCTCTGTAGAGGCATCTCCCAGCTATCGTGGGGGAAATTAATCATCCTCACACTGAGAAACACTGATTTTATTCCAGCTGACAAGATGATAATAAAGCAACAGATCTTTGTAAAGTTCAGTTTAAAACAAACAAACCCGACCTGATCGAACAGCAATCAAAGTGTTTCTGTACAGTAAAAGTTAGCGCTGACCTTGCTGATTTATCCACTGTAGCCAATGTTCCCGGCATTCGGTGCTTGGCAGGTGATTACTGTTGAGGCTTCCTGTACACAAATGGGATCAAATTAGTCCTAAATGTTTCCCGGGGGGGGGGATGGGACGGTTTGTTTGGCTCTACATCACTGACCTCAGGGTTGTCAACATGTTTCCTCGCTCCTCTCTCCTGTCAGTCTCCATCTGCGCCCAGCTGGTGTGAGGGTGCAGGGTTACTCCTTCAGGCAAACCAGGAGTTTGATGGTGCCTCAAAAAAGCCGAGCTGATATATTCAATGCACCCAGATTGATGTATTAATTTGTTAATTTTGACTTTTAGCTCCTGAGGCCCCATCTTTACTGGGAAAAAAATATTTTTTTTTCATCATTTGAACCATCTTTGAGTTTTTCTGTAAGTAAGCTGAACCCATATTGTTTTCTTTTGCGAAAAAGTGCTGAGGGAACAACCTACCAATGAACTTGGCTCCGACTTGAGCTTTTAATACAGCTTCTACTCCAGGAGTATTTCCTCACTGCTGTCTTGAACTAGTACGTTTTTCTCCGAAATAAAGAGCCTTGCGGCTCCACAGATGAATAAAAAGAGCGAAACCTCGAGGGGAAACTCAACTTTCAGTTAGGCGATATGTTGTAGGCTAATCCGTGCTTGTGTTGGGTAATCTTAAAGTTCACTGTTCAGAAACCTGCATTGATGTGGAAATAAACAATTTAAGGCAGTTTTAGGGCCTTTCTGGGGTGTTTTTGTATCAGGATTTAAAGTATTTAAAGGCATTTCTGTAGAAATGAATATATATATATTTTTTATAGAGAGTGATGTGAAAAAGCACTCGAGTGCTCACTGACTTTGTTTTTAAATGTTTCAAATAATCAAAGTGCAATCAGAAAAGATGGAAACAGCTATCCAAGCCATCGCTGCCTTGCGTGAAAATAACATCAATCCCACTTTTTGGCTAAATTTCACCCTTCAAATCCAGGTCTAATTACTGCCCTGCATGTAGAATTAAGAAATTGCTTGATGAGGACCTGTCTGACAGCATGAAGTAGGCTTAAAGAGCTTAAAAACAGAGACAATGCCATTATTAAAAAAAGATTAAAGAACCAACAACATCAGAACAACCAGCTATTAGGTTTAGGAAGCACTTACCTCTTAACATGGAGCCAGATTTGCTTCTTCCCTTAATAAATGGGCTCTACTTTAAAAACTACTGGCTGTTTAATCGGGTCTTTGTCTGATTTGATGCCTTTAAATGGGCCAAAATGGCAGAAAAACAGAGTAAATCTGAACAGAAACACATTTAAAACGGTACATACACTGCAAAAACAGAACTAAAAATAAGTAAAATATTCTTTAAAATTAGTGTATTTGTCCTTTATTTGAACAGGTAAATAAGATGATTTGCCAATGGAATAAGATTTTTGCACTTGGAATAGGAACAATTCATCTCCATCATCTTATTTCAAGTGCAGCATGTCTAAATATCTTATTTTAGTGGTCAAAATACTCATTCCATTGGCAGATAATCTTATTTACCTGCTCAAATGAAGGATACATACACTAACTTTGAGAACATTTTACTTATTTTTAGATCCAGTTTTGCAGTGTAGCGGCCAACTTAACTAATATCTTATGAAGCAGTGCTTATTACTGTCAGATGTGAAAGGTTTATTTTCAAACGATTACATTTTTTTTATTTTTTTGAAGGCTTAATTAACAGCTGTGACTCAGAGTGAGTCACAAAAACACCATTGGCTTAATAAAGGTACATGAAGAGTGGAAATGTGCACAAATCAAACATTACTAGTTTTTAAAAGTGATTCTGAGCGGAGGCCTGGTGTATGTGCTGGATATTGGTGCTAAAGCCCAGAGAGGAGAAAAGGAGTCACTATGGAGCCTACGCCTCCTGCAGTGACAGGACCTGCAAATCTCCCAATCTTACCTTTGATCACAACCCGCACACCCATGGGTGCAAGATGTCTGAGTCCGACATCAAACACGACACGGGAAATGTCTCCGTCATGACAGCTTGATGCAACATTTTCTGTTTATTTTTTAAATTGCATCAAACTACACCAACACTGTTTAAGCACTACCTCCCAATAATAACTGTTCACGGATGGGGTAGAGAAAGCTTAGTGTGGCTTAGAGATCTTGGAGGAATATCACTCTGAAGCTTAGAGAAAACAATGAAATGCTAACTAGTAATTAGCTTAGACTATACAGTACATGCTTTAAATAGTTAGTGAGGGTAAAGAGAGAGGAGAGAGGAAATCATTTTAAGACAGATTAACGCCAATTGCACATGCTCATGCTAAGGTAGCTGTGCTAATACTAGCATGCATAGCTAATTATTGAGGTCTTCCAACTTGTTTTCATAATTCCTGCTGATTGTTCTTGACATTTTGGTATTAATTCAATTCAATTTTACTTATATAGCGCCAATTCATGAAACGTCATCTCAAGGCACTTTCCAAAGTCAAATTCAATCAGATTATACAGATTGGATCAGATTATAAACTTCTTGCATTACAAATAATAGTCTATAAATGCTGCCTACACTGCAAAAATGATCTAAAAATAAGTCAAATTTTCTTAAAGTTAGTGTATTTATCCTTGATTTGAGTAGGTAAAATGGATTATCTGCCAATGGAATGAGTATTTTGACCCCTAAAATAAGATAATTAGACATCCTGCACTTGAAATAAGAAGATGGAGATGAATTGTTCCTATTTTAAGTGCAAAAATCTTATTCCATTGGCAAATAGTCTTATTTGCCTGCTCAAAACAAGGACAAATACACTCATTTTAAGAATATTTTACTTATTTCTAGTTCTGTTTTTGCAGTGTAGGCATATTCAGAGACAGATCTGTTCACTATTTGACTCATAATAGTAAGCTATTCCAGCTTTACCGCTCAATGTTCGTATGAATCTAATATGGCTGCGGCGCATCTACACTGCGGCTGTTTTAAATTTAGCAATTTGACGTCATTTTAGAAACGTCTCTTCCCATCCGTCGGAGACGCTTAGCTGCACTGGTCCAAAATTGCCTGCTTCAATGCAACTTCTTTATGAAGGTCAAGGAAAGTACGGCGTGGAGTGCCAGCCAGCCGTTTGTATACCTAAATTTAACTAAAACGGGACGGTTGCCAACCTTAAATCTGGTCTTTAGCTGTTGACCTGTGTTGAACATGTGCAGCCAGTGGCCCATTTCTGGAGGAACTCTTATCATAGTCGTTTGTTTTAGGACAAGACTAGAAAAAAAGCTTCAAGTCTTCTTGGTTATGCCTCTACAAGAATGGAAGATGTTTTTATTAGATTCTTCTCTGCTGAACCTCTGAAGCTCAGGAAGCCTGGGTTTGACATCACCAGCAGACATTTGGGCTTCTTCCTGTAAGTCTAAGCTATGGCTGGTCTGCTCAGGAGTCCTCTTGAATTTCCTTAATGGTTATCTTGTGTACTTTGGGTCATTTTTGTGTTCTTAGTTGAAGTCCAAAATAGGGCTGGGCGATAAATCGATTTAATCGATTAATTCAAATTTACAATTCTTTAAGATTTCATTTTTGGAAAATCTGGATTTTATTTTGCCAATACACTCATTGGGTTTCCATGAAGAGAACAGCATGTGATGCTGAATATATGTTTAGGCAAATATATTGTCAAAATATTGTTAAGTGGAAACTTTTTTTTACCATAATACGAGGTACTTCATTTACTTATTTACTTTTTTTTTGTTTTTGTTTGATGTTCACAAGTGCAGTGAAGCCTGTTCTTAGCTCAATGTGTAATACCACTAGCAGCAAATGCTTTGTTATATTTTCATTGTTTATAATGGCACGGCTGCCATCTTGTTTTACAAGCATGTTTCACAGCTTGTTTGTAGTTGCACTTTGAATTCAGGTCAACTCCCTGACAAAATGCTTGACATAAAAAGCAAGGTTTTAAAATAAACTCCATTCAGGTTGCAAAAGAGTCTCAAGGATGATCAGGAGGAAAATCAGATCTACCCGAGCCTGGCTGTGAATGTCAAGTTAGAGAATGGGATTATTAATGTACAAAATATCTTTTTTTTTACATCAATACTAGTTATTCACTCCACTACAAATTCAGTGAGAAAGAAGTATCTGTTCTTAAAATGTCTGCAGTTTTTATTCAGTTGGACTATTTTTTTTCTTCTTCTTCTAATGTCCGTGGAGGCCTCCATAATAGGCAGACCCTGATGATCACCAGCAACGTCTTATAAGCAGACATGAGCTGCCTCCAAAGCAACTGAGACACACTCTGGACATTTTTGTAGCTCTGCTGGACCAATCAGTGACCTTCATCTTGTGAAGGAAGACAAATCTATCTGTCAGCCGTTTTTCAGAGCTTGACCAGCCGCCAGGTTCTGCCGCTGACGTCCTACTGATTGTCCTCATTAGCTTACCACCCATGACTTCACCAATGAAACAGATGATTTAATGGCGGCTTATCTTCACAGCATTTACCCCAAAAGTTTGTTACTGGCGAAAGCTAAACCCCATTCAAATGCAAAATAAAGTTTTATGCTTCTATGTATTTGGAAACAATAGTGTCTGAAAAAGAAGCACATCATCTTTTTGCTTCTCAGATATCCACTTTACATTTTAACACACGTTTGACAGTAAAACAAGATGGCCGTCACAGCTGGGAAGACGCCTGTTGGGTTGTCTCTGGGTATTGGATTGACAAAAACATATTCTGTAATGACTCATTAAACATTAACCTATATCTTACAGTTTCAGCTTCAAATAAAGCCCTGGGATGTATTTCTAGTCCAAAAAATCTCAAGTTTAATTGAAAAAACACATTATTTCTAATGCAGGATTTTCCCAAAATAGAAAAGCTTCATTATTTCCACATAATGAATTGAAACCTGGGATCAAAAAGCAAAAACATATTGGAAAATGGTGTTTTGATAGAGGGTGAATTATCTATATATACTGTGTGAACTATATCATCATAACTTGAAGTTAATGCTCTTAGCATTACGGTGTTAAACGTCTCCAGCAGATTAAAGTGACTCCAACGTTGGAGAAAACTGCTGCCTGTATATAAAAGAAAAAAAATATTTCAATAACATTTGCCTAGCTTTAAAAGTCATAGCTACATGTCTGTATGCTGGATAAATAAAAGTCCTTGATTATCAGCTGCAAAATGTTGAATTCATAATTATTTCTGGGCCAGTTTTAGTACAGATCACAGGTTTTGTAGAGGAACACCCGCTCCTTGTGGCTAACACTTAATTCATTATTACCCTCCTGATTCATTATGCAATACTTAAAAAGAAACAAAAAACAAAGTTTGGTACGCAAAGTATTCAAATTTAGATGGAAAGCGGCGTAGTTACGAACATTTCTGCCCTTTGGATGGGAAGGTTTATATAATATAGAATTTCTAATAACAAAGCGGCAGTGAGTTTGTGAGCTGTGAACCAGTTTAGAAAGGCAGATCTCATGCGTTAGCTGTTTAATTAGAAACTCTTAGTGAGTTAAATGGAAATGCGGTCTCTGTGCATATTTCCAACTCGTTCTGAGGGAAATAGTGCCTGTTTTGAGAAGCTTGAAAATGTGTTTTCCTCCTTACAGATTACTCATGTTGCTGCTTAACTCTAATATTTTCTATTATCTCAGATAATTGAAGAAATTTGCTTTCCTTGTTAAATAATGAATTAATAGTGATTTACCGCCCAAAACAGCCATGCCTGATTAGTTCCTGGTCGGGAGAATCAAGAAAGCAGTCGAACAGGACCTGTCTGACAACACGAAGTAGGCTAAGCAATAAAAATAAATACATTTAAATCTATCAGTCTGGAAAGATTTGTGAAGCTTTAAAGGCTTTGCGACTGCGGTGAATCTCAGCGAGAGACACATTTTCAGCAACTCTGAGGGTTCGTCTCTGCTAAATGACAACTGTAATGCTAGTTGGGTAGCTGTCAGCTGCAGGTTTCTGCCTTACACTTGTAATAGTGTTGTTTGGCTTGTTAAGCTGTCATCTGCGCTGAAGCTTCTGACGCGTGATGAGAGGCTGAGGGAAGCAGTGACACTGTGACAGCTAGTCACACGTCTGCATCTAAAATAGCATTCATGCACAGCTCTTTGATTTGAGACTCCACAAAGGGTCTAAACTAAGTGGAGTTAGTATTTTTTCTTCTCTGCCTAGCAGACGATAGAGACGCAGAGAATGTCATCGTGTTTGTGCTTTAATAGGGACACGACTCATTTTCAGACAAACCTACAAGTCTTAATGCAGAATATGTGCAGTCAGGAATCCTCTCTCTGCCGATTTTGTCGGGTTTATTGGTATGCAACGAATTTGGCAGAAGTTCACCCCCGCAAAGCAGGATTTTTGTAACTCGACAGATTTCTAATTTCCTCAGCAAAACACTTGATTGTGTAGCCGTCTTAGGCTGCAGACTGTTCCCCTTTTCTTCGCCGTTTTTCCGTGCAGGATTGAGCTCAGAACGGCTCTGCGCATTTGGATGAGTGTTACAGCACAAACACCCCCAGATCCATAATCACACACTTGGCAGGCGCTGGGAGTAATTTACTTAAACCGAGCTGCCTCATTTGAATACAAAGACGTCTCTCTTGCATTGCTGCTCTAATGAAATTAGCATGCAGCACGGAAGGCTCTCGGAGGAGTCTTATTGTGCTGCAGCTACATGTTAATACTCAAAAGCTTTCTGTCAATGAACTCCTTGATGGCTGCCTGTGGCACGTCACTGTTGGGCATCAGAAGAGTCCGCCTCCACATCCACTAAGCTCAGGACGGTTCAGATTAAAGGTGCTGCACGGTCCTTCGTCTGAAACCTTTCCCTTTCCGTTTCATCCATCGCTGTATCAGCTGACTTTCTGCCCCTCAAGGGACCACGAGTCCCTCCTGTAGCCTTCAAGGACGCACACAGCCTCCATTATGAAGCGGGCAGAACCGCGTCCACGTGTTTAACCGCGAAAGGCCGCAGCTCGCCCCTGGCTGGTGTTAACATTAGTCTGAAACGTAAACCTGATCTCTGGTGTCAGGAGGTGTCTGGGTGGGTCTCACCCCCTGCATGTCAGAACGTGCTGAGGAAATTACCGTGGAGCTCCCTGATAAACGCTCCGGTGTGAGCATTTACCCCAAACAGGCCGGTTGTACATAATGTTTGTTGTGATTTTTATGCTTTTACTTCAAACGACTTCTAAATAGGTGGAAAAAGGGGCTCCGTGTGTCAAGTTCTTTATTGCTTTTGAGAAGTGTATAAACTTGCAGGTTTTTCTCGGCTTCCAGTGTAACAGCAGGAAAATAACGAACGACCTGCAGAGAGATCAAAGAGAGAAATGTTTCAAGAAATGCAACGGCTAGAAAAATAAAAACGGGAAAAACTTATCAGGAAAATATTTTTCTAAAGCTAATGTACAACATCCTCCTTGTTAAAAATAAAACAAAATGTCATTTTACTCACAGTTTGGTCTCTAGAGAACTTTAAATTCACAATGAACTCCACTTATGGATTTTAAACTGGGTCTAAAACGTTAAAACAAAGCATTGAAACTGCTTTTGTTGGGGATATTCCTACAAACACGTTCGTTTGGATGGATTAGTTAGGTGGCCAAAAGGACAAGCAAGATTTGGGACTGCATGATATCAGGAAAATATTTGATTGTGATGTAACGCAGCTCCAGTTGGACCTTTTCCTCCAAACTCATTGGGATAACCTTGACAAATTTTAACCATTTAAAGCAAGGATATACGTCTTAATGAGTAATGAAAGTCTTTAAAGATGGAGTAAATACAGTTTACGCCTGGAACTGTGATGCCCTGACAGAACCTGGAGACCCGATAAATCAGCCAACACAGAGAATGAGCGTTTAGGAATATTTGTTGTCAATAAACTGATGTTTCTGGAACCAGAACTGACTGAAGCACATCCTGGAATCACCGGAGGTAGCACTGGCTCTAATGATTGATCCCAAATGCTCCGATTTCGTGATCTGGATCACTGACTGACTGATCCGGATCACGCCGTGGCCTGGTGGGGCAAAGGCAAGCGGGGGAAATTGCTGTCAGTTTTGGGGGCAAAGCCAGCAGGTGAAAACGGGAACGAGACAGGTCGGTAAACAGGAGATCAAAACAAGGAACGCTGGATGGTTTGCTCACACGATGGCTTTCAAGAATCCGGCGGTTACCAACTGGGAGAGCCAGGAATATATATTTTGGGAGGGAAATTACAAGAATAAGTCATAATATTATCTCGGGCACCGCTGCTTTGGAGGCCGCAGGCTGAAAAGTTTGGGAACCCCTGAAATATGGTGCTGCGCATACCGGCAACACATCCCTGCTTGGCTCTCATCAGCCCAGCAGACATTCAGATACAGCTTCCCCAACCAAATCATGCTTCGATGTCCTTGTTAGACAGATAATCTTTTGTCCATGAATCCTTCTGCCAATAACTTTAGATAATTAACATACTAACTGAGACCCAGAGAGCCTGGGGTGGAGTTTTTGTTTGTTGTCGTTTTTTTTGCCTCTGAGAAAAGCATGCCGACCTCTTAAGCGTCCGTTTCTGGGAATATTGACAAACTCTTACATTTCTATCTTTCTTCCTGTCAGACGAGGGAGTTGAAAATACTTAAAAAAACGGCCTCGTAACCCGTCCAGGTTGATGAGAGGTAGTAATTTCTTTAACTTGTGTGCAGAAACTGTTACTTTTTGAGAGGTTCCCACATGGGCGATGATCAGTCAATCAATTGCATTTGATTAGCGGCGCCTTGCTGCTTCCTCCCTCTTCAGCTCTCTGCGGACAGCGTGGGGGGATTTCTAGTTCTCATCCATTTTATTGTTATTAAATATTAAGGAGAAAGATTTAAGATTTTGGTGCTAATAAAATGAATAATTAACGTTTGAGTGATTGAGGCACTGAAATTAAAGATTTCTCTGATACAAGGGTTGAGTCACGACTTAGTCAACAATACCAGTTATTAACGGGGAACCTTTTTCATCCGGTGCTTTAGCTAAAAGAAAGGGGACAAGGTTATACAACAATAACAAAACCCAATTCTTGAAACAAACATAACTGATTGTAGTTAATTATTATCGGCGTTTAGGATTTTTAGCAAAGCAATCAAGTAAATTATTTATGACCCAATCATGCGGCCTTGCATCTGCTGATTGAAAGCCTTGTTCTTTTTGGGAACATTGGAGTCTTAACCAGGGTCTTGGAGCGTTTAATATTATTTTTTTTGCCACAATGAAATGCTAGCCAACACTGCGCTCTGACACAGGAAGGAGGACGAGGAGGGAGCAGGGTGAGCAAATGTGAAATGACACATTGACAGCCTCTCAACAAGCCACAATCAGCACTTCATCATATTTAAATCTCCTGCCAGGTCTCTGTGGAGCTCTACCTACTGCTTTGTTTCCATTACGGCCCCGATTATCAGCCTGGATCGATGGCAGCTCGCTTGCACGTAAATACTCAGATTGCTGGTACGTGATGGAAGGAGCCCGTTGTCTCGGGTTTCCGTTAAAACTCCCTCTGGAAGACGTCAGCGCCCTCAAAGGTTTGGTTAGCGGTTGCTCTCTCGTAATAACCCCCTCAACGCTCCTGGGAAAGTAAGCAAATACGGCAGATGGGTAGAGGATAATGTGTTCTGTGGCCCATTAGAGGAGGTGAGAGGTCTGAAAAGCGGAACGTCTCCTGAATATTGCTCTTCAGCCGACCTCCAGATTCACAGCTTGATTGAATCCAGGCACTCAGCAAGTGTTTGTGGTGTGATTAACGCCGGCACAGATTTCCTCTAACGTTTCAAAGCACCTTGGCATTTTTACCATACGGAAACAAACCGACACCAATTTTCTTCGGTTTAATAAATTCTTAAAACTAAGAATTTGCTTTTTGATCCATTAGAAGCATCACTGGTTGTAGCTTGTACCTTGTTGCCGTTGTGCTTACAACAGGGGCGGCTCTAGGCAGGGGCCCACAGGGGCCAGTGCCCCTGTAGAAATGGTCCTGGCCCCTGTTATGGCCCCTGTACTAAAGACAAAAATTAAATAAACTTCTTATGATTATATGCATTGGTGAAGAAACCACCCCTGATTTGTCAGTTTGACCAATTATTATTTATTTTTTTACCTTTACAATTTCACCCTAACAAGGGTTTAAAAATCAAGGTGTTTTATTTTTAGCTTCAGCTGTATTGAGCTAGGATCACAGTTTTCATCTGCTAGATCAGGGATATGAAACCTGCAGTACCAGAGCCACAGGTGTCTCACTTCATAATATTAAGAGGGTTCCCACGGGTCCTTGAAATCCTTGAAAGTTTGTGAATCTGAAAAAAATAAATTCAAGGCCCTTGAAAGTTCTTGAAAACAGCCAAAAAAACACCTTGTCCTTGAAAGTCCTTGAATTTTTTTGTGGGGTTGAAAGTTCACACGGATGACGACTCATGTCATTATTTTACTACCACTTTATCTTTTAAAATTGTGTTTATTCCGCAGACTTTTAATTTGCAAAAGTACGTTCGCTCTTCTTCGTTAGTTGGTAGGCTACGGTTTAGGCCTACGTGCGTCCAATAGGTTACATTCACACAGTGTTGCCAACTCAGTGACTTTGTCGCTATATTTAGCGACTTTTCAGAGTCAAAGTCAAAAACTAGCTTAATCAAAGATGAAAGTAAGTGAAACAAATTGATATAATTCTGAACATCTCAATGCTGCACTTTTTTCCATAAAACTCCATGAAACGGTAGGCTAATGTACATCTTATATGTAATGTAGTATGGCATAGCCATGTACTGTGGATATAAATGTAGGCTATGAATATGATCAATATCAATGTAGGCTATAAATTAAGTCCACTTTCTTGCATTGCTTCTGACCCAACAACTTCTATGCCGTTTAGTCTTTTATTGAATTTGCATTGTATTAAATTATGATAACATATTCAGCGGTCACAGTAGGTAAATGCCGCCACGTGTAGTCCTTGAATTTGATGAAATTGGTCCTGGAAAGTCCTTGAAAGGTCCTTGAATTTGATGTTCACCAAGGTGTGGGAACCCTGTATTAAGCGATTAAATGTTGCCCTGTTTTATGATTTCATTCTTTTATGTGCCCCTGTGAAAAAAACACTGGCCCCACCTTGGCCCCCCTGGTAAATTTGGTCTACAACCGCCACTGGCTTACAATTCAAAAAATAAACAAATCATGTTTTCTTGAATAGATGCAAAAAAAAAAAAAAAGGAAGGAAAACATTGAAAATTGGAAAAGTACGAGGGAGGGAAGCATCATTTCCATGCTGATGGAGTTCCTGCTGACTCCATACATGAGGGGAACTGATCAGGATGATGGGAAACAAATCCCCCCGGAGACAATATTCCACAAAGCAATCACCTGCAGCCAAACTAGCGTGATTGCTGTGGGTACATTTTGGGGGAAAAAAAACTTAAAAGCCTTAATATTTCAGTTAGTAAGAGCAGCTGTGGGATTATTTCACCACCTCACAAAGCAGGGTTTACCTCGGCCCTGACACCGCGGTTATTTTCTGCTCCCTGTCAGCCCCCGGACCATCAAATCACCCGACGTTCCTGACAGGAGAAAAGACGAACGACAGCCATCACAAAGGAAGTAGCAGGCATGATTGGGGAAAGTATGTGTCTGTGTCAGGGCCAGGAGAGGAAGAGACACATGGACACTGGAAGCAGCTGAAGGTGTCGGTTTTGATGCATTGGGAAGCGTTGACGAAGGCCTTGACCTCACGTCTCCCTTTCTCAGATCTATTATGCAGCCTTCTTCACCTTCTCCGGAGCTCGGCTTTGTTTTCCTTGACACTGAAATACCATTCGCTGCGAAGCCTGACGTTGCGATACCCAGCAGTGAAGGTGAATCAAAGCTGTTGCTCAGGATCATAACAAAAACAGCTCCTTCAATTACTTTTGGTCACCTAAGCCATGTAAAAAGCCTTCTTGCAGCAGCATAATCTCTCATTTAAGCGTTAAGAAAAGTCCAACCTTTAAATTGAGGAATTATTTGCACCCCTACTGTTAAAATCGTAGTTGATGTGGTTTGGAGTCGGATATCTTTGCCGTTTTTTGGCATAGACAACATATTTATAATGCAATTCACTCTCAACAATCTCACCAGGGCCTTTGGGAGTGAAACAAGCCGCCGTACTCGACAGTAGGCATAACAAGCCGATCGGATCATGGAAACAATATGTTTTGTACCCTCCTTACCTTGGGTCATTGACCCACCTTGTTTATGTCAGCCTGGGTTTCTCTGAATGTACACTGCAAAAAGGGAACTAAAAGTAGGTAAAATCCTCCTGAAATTAGTGTATTTTTCATTGATTTGGGGTGATAAATCAGACATTTGCCAATGGAATAAGATTTTTCCACTTAAAATAAGAACAATTCATCTCCATCTTATTTCAAGTGCAGGATGTCAAATGTCAATGTCAATGTCAATGTCAAATTTATTTATATAGCACTTTAAAACAGGCATAGAACTGCACCAAAGTGCTGTACAAGAGTGACAACAACACAAATGAATAAAAACAAAGTATCAAACACTAGTTTAATTAAATGCCAAAGAATAAAAATGAGTTTTAAGAAGCAATTTAAAATGATCCAGGCTGTGGGCAGATCTAATTTGGAAAGGTAGATTGTTCCATAGAGAAGGAGCAACAGCAGAAAAAGCCCGATCTCCTTTCCTCTTAAGTCGGGTCCGAGGAACTGTTTGTAAAAGCTGATTATTAAAACGTAGGGTTCTGGACACGGACTGAAATTTTAAAAGTTCCAGAAGATAAGGAGGAGCTAATCCATTTAAAGCTTTATAAGTTAATAAGAGAATCCTAAAATCTATTCGATAAAAAACAGGCAGCCAATGTAAAGAGGCCAGTATGGGCCTTATTTGGTCACGCTTCCTGGTTCCTGTAAGAAGCCGAGCCGCTGCGTTCTGGATCCATTGAAGTCACTGAATCTGTGATTTATCCAGGCCTCTATATAATGAATTGCAATAGTCCAAACGAGATGTGATGAAGGATGTCTAATTATCTTATTTTAGGGGTAGAAATTCTCATTCCATTGGCAAAAAATCTTATTTAGCTGCTCAAATCAAGGAAACATATACAAATTTTAAGATAATTCAACTTACTTTTAGTTTCCTTTTTGCAGTGTAGAAATAGGAACGTTGACGTTAGCAGCTACAATGTTGGAGGTATGCTCTCTTGTCTTTCCCGTGATGTGGAACCTGACTTCTCGTGCATTTATTCTTTAGGATTTAGAGACACTGATCAACAACTCGTGAAAAGTGCAATACTTAATTTATATTTGTTTATGTAGGAATAGTGGCAACTAGGGATGTACGATATGTCGACATTAACATAGGTATCGGCCGATAACATCTCGGTATTGGTCCGATATTAACAACCAATGTTAGTTTCCGTCTAGTTGCCCTTTCTGTTTTAGAAGGGGGAGGGGATGGACTTTGTTATGTGTTGTTGTTTTTGTTTGTCCACCTGACAGTGACAGTAATGCAACACGTTTTTCACTGTGTCGAAAGAAAACATACAAACGATGACGGGCAATAAAGATTCTTGATTTGTTGAAATGCAGTGTGTAAGTCTAGACTATAAACCACATTCAGAAATTCAGCTAGTATAGTTTTCAGTCGGTACAAATTTGATCATCTCAGAAACGTAAATGCGCATCTATAAATGTGTGTGTGTGTGTGTGTGTATATATATATATATATATATATATATATATATATATATATATATATATATATATATATATATATATATATATATATACACACCGGCAAATATCGGTTATCGGAAATAACAGTAATTAATATTAGATATCGATATCGGGCCGAATTTTCATATCAGTGCATCCCTACTGGCAACAATAGTGGCTTCAGTGTTTTTTAAATAGTGTTGCTCCGATGCCATTTTTTGGCTCCGATACCGATACCTGGCTGTGCAGTATTGGCCGATGCCGATACCGATACCATCTGTCTACCTGGAATGTGTGACAATAGTTGAATAAACATTTGGCTCTCAAAGGCCAAAATAGTGCAACATTCATGAAATTATAACATGTATTATAGTAGTGCAACAGTAAAACAGTAAACTTACATTAATAATTGAATATTCTCTTTTAAACCCAGAGTTTTGGCTCTCAAATGCCAAAATAGTGCAACTTTCATAAACTTATATAACATGTATAATACTAATCGGGAGAGAGAAGGCTGCGTTCAAGTGACATACAAACATCAAAATGGTATCGGTGCCTATTTGTTGGTACTCGCCGATACCGATACCACGATTTTAGTGCTGGATCGGAGCCCTGTCCGATACTGGTATCGGTGCAACACTAATTTTAATTAAAGTATTTTTTTACTGTGGGACTAACGCATCACACCCGTTGTCTCTAGGTAAACTAAATTAAATAAGTTGCAGCAATGTCTACCACTAAATACGTCACATTTTTTGCCCAGTTCTGCAGATCGTCTTGAAGAGTGTGCAGTTATTCCTTCCTGCCTGTTTGCTGGTGCTCTTCCTCTGGATTCCTCCCTGAGCCTCTGCAAACTACACCAAGTTAGCCTGAGTTTTCCAAGTTCGTCTCAGTTCATTCGAGCAATCTTGTTGCAGAAGCCGCCTTTCTGTCCGTATTCCTGTGAACTTGCAGTTTAGCTGGATTTTATGTCAGATTTGTCGACATATTGGACAAACTGAGACTAAACTCAGCTGACGAGAGTCTGCAGGCGTAAGCCCTGCCTTTGACACTCCTGTCTGCGCTTTGACGAGCAGCTTCTGAGTCATTTTTATATAATCACAGCTGAAAAAAAGCCCAGATTTCCCTCTTTTTTTTAATTTTAACTTGTATCCTTAAATTAAAGCTGACCCATGTCCAGGTTAAGGGTGTTTCTGCTCTGCAGAAGATGTGATTTCAAACAGTGCAGGCATGCTTCTCTGCACATTTCTATAGACTTGTGTAAAGCTGCGTCATGTTTATGTTAATATGCGTACAGCGGGGTGATTTCAAACAGAGAACCCCCGTTGCTCTTGTTTTCATACCTACTGGCTGCACAGCTGTGATTCATTGGAAAATAGAGCTCGGAAATGTTTATTTGTTTGCAGTGTTTCGAATAAATAGTTGATATATTGCACGTTAGGTTAAAAAAATACAGCAACATGATGTATTTTCTCTGTTGCTCTTTTTTTGTTGTTCTTAATTAGTTCATGAGTCTTGCAGACGGTTATGAATCGTCTTGTTTTGAATTGCCCCCGTCCCCATTTTGAGGAGGTTGTTTGGGTTTTTTCAGCCTAATAACCGTCAACAGATCGGTTCCTGCTCGTTTTATTCCATGCCTGATGAAGACTTTAGTGTTTCGGTTTGTTAAGCTAATGTCTTTTTTAGGTCAGTGTTTTTTTTTTTTTTTTTTTTGGCAGATGCTAAAAAGCTCAAATATTCAAAGTAAACGTGCCTCCCTGAAGTCAGCATTAGCTTTTGGCCTCTAGATGTGTAATAATGAGGAGTGAGGATTAAGCCACCTCATGTTTTAGTTGTGTTTCTTTAAATAAGGCGAACCCCTGACCACATGTCATAGTTTTGTTGTTAAAGCACAGTTTTTATCAGAAAAAAAAAACAAAGCTCCACATTTATTGGCACCCATACTCTTCCCCCCTTCTTCTTCTTCACTTGGCTGCAACATAAACATGTCCAGCCTTGTCTCCTCACAGTTTTCATTGTTTCTTTTCTGCTGTTTATGTTAAAATGAGAGGTTATAGCTAGTGACTATTTTCTTGTAGCCATTACCTTATTAAAATTAACATCCATCTTTCTTATTTGAGTGCCATGTTCTCTAGTATTAACTGCAGTATCGCTTGGTCATCATGCTGTTATTTATGTTGTGAAGTGCAGCATAGCATCAACGCAACTTTATGCTCCCACCTCTGTACCTTTAAATACAATGGAATAATGGTCATTAAGGCCAAAACGTGGCAAGACATGCCCCAAATAATTGAAAATAGTTGTCAAATTATGTTTCCAAACTATAATCTTGTTTTTTTTCATCAATGGCTTCTTCCTCACTACAAAAAGGGAACTAAAAGTAAGTAAAATTTTCTAGAAATAGGTCTATTTTTCATTGATTTAAGCAGGTAAATAAGACTATTTGCCAATGGGATTAGTAGTTCTACCCCTAAAATAAGAAAATTAGATATTCTGCACTTGAAAAATGATGATGGAGATGAATTGTTCCTACTTTAAGGGCAAAAATCTTATTCCATTGGCAAATAATCTTATTTACCTGCTCAAATCAAGAAAAAATGCACTTATTTCAAGAAAAAATTACTTAATTTTGGTTCCCTTTTTGCAGCGCTGTCTGCCTTTCAGCCAACATTTTGGTTGCGCACCCTGACATGTCCGTCTCCTTTCATATCAGGATGATCTCTGGACATTTTCATGGTGTTCGTTCTTGCATATAATTGTTTGGAAAGATATACGTGGCACCTTCAGACATTCGGTAATCGTACTCGAGGCTGGACCAAGCTGTTGTTCCTCAACACTGTGTGTTTGAGATGTTGTGCACTGCAAAAACAGAACTAAAAATAAGTACATTTTCTTTAAATTAGTGCATTTGTCCTTGATTTGAGCAGGTAAATAAGATGATTTGCCAATGGAATAAGATTTTTCCACTTAAAATAGGAACAATTCAACTCCATCATCTTATTTCAAGTGCAGGATGTCTAATTATCTTATTTTAGGGGCAAAGATACTCATTCCATTGGCAGATAATCTTATTTTCTGGCTCAAATCAAGGACGAATAGACTAACTTTAAGAACATTTTACTTGTTTTTAGATCGGTTTTTGCAGTGTGTGACCCCTGTTATAATCACAGGGGTCGTTCCAATTAATTAGAGGCTTACAAAGCCATGACATAATAACCTGGGCTTTTCTGAGCTGTATAAAACATTTAGAAATATTTCAGTGAAACATTTACAATCCACGTTGTTTTTTGTGAGCTGTATGGCTCTGACCCATGGCGGCACGCTGCAGGGGGCGGCAGCATGAGTACTTGACAAAAACGTTTACCCGCGTGTCTGGATTAATTTGTGTTGCCTGTTGCTCGTCCAGTCAGTCAGGTGTGACTCTCCACATTAATGTAGGAAAACTTTGGTGACATGATGCTCAAGCTAGTGCGCAGCTCCCAGTTCTGCTCTACATTAAGTGCCTTTTCTGGAGCGACCAGATGCCTAATTCTAATTAAATTTGGTGAAAACAAAGTTAGTGATTTGTGAAACCGTATACAGTCACAATTATATTTAGTATAATTCACTTATTTTGAGTCTGTATAAAGTACAATTATAAGTAATCTGATCTTAAAACCAGCATTTTCGGCTTATGTTAAGCCTTCCAAATACCTCTTTAGACATGCTTATTTCTAGATTTAATTGTCATAATTCAAGAAATCTTGTCAAGTGAAATTATCTTGCTGCATGGACAGATAATTTCACTTGTTTTGAGTACATTTTACCTCAAATTTAGTGTTTTTATCTTGTTTTCAGACACCCCTTTTTTGCAGTGTATATTTACAAAATTGTGTTAAAAGGTGTTGGGGGTGGGGGGGCACCATTCATATAACAACCACCAAAGAATGCAGAAAAACAATAAATAATGTGAAATACTGTAAGGTTTCTTAGAACAGCTATAAATGTGGGATTAGAAGGCACAGAAATGTGCTTTTATTTACAAATTAGGCCACTTTTAAAGATGGTTCCTATCACAAGATTAGTCAAAGTTATTGTTAAAATAGTAAATGGGCCGAGAACTTATGTACATATTAAAGTTCTTTGGTTTTAATGTGACCAAATTAGAAAGAGCATTGATAGTTTAGTGGGTCACTGCACATAGAAACATCCTCCTCTCTCTCTCTGATCGGTCTCAGCTTGGGGAAAAGTAAACTTTTCCGTCTCTTTCTCTCGCCACGTCTCTAAAAAAAAAAAAAGATTCCCAGTTGGGCATTCTGACTGCGAGAGCACTTGCAACAATACTAATTTGTTCTTGACTAGTGGAGTAAAAATCATTAGGAAGTACCCAGCACCCAGGAGGGTGGAGGAGGAGAGGACAGGTATGGGAGGGGAGCAGATGCTGCCGCTTAAAAGCTGAAGCGGTGGGACTGCTAACAATAAATTAAGATCAAAGACAAACTAATATTTGTCAAATGTATGACACGGCGTCCTAATGAGGCTTTGTAGGAAATATTGCCTGCTACCGTGTTTGAAGATCTAATCAAAGGTGTAATGATTTCTCTTTCTCTTTCTCTCTCTTGCATGTTTTCCCGCCCCCGTGTGGATTGTCTCCTCAGGTAAGTCGGCCATTGTTCTTCACACAAAACGCATAAAACATCCATCCCTGCAGCCGCCGCCGCCGCCACCGCCGGTCTCTGAGCGAGCATCAACCAAACAGCTGTCAGCCCCTCGCAGCATCTACGCCATCTGCATTTCCCTAATGCACTGTACGGTGACTGATACCTGCGCAGCCGATTGTGTTCGGCAGAAGGGCTCCGCTGTGGAGAATAGAGGTTGTTGTTCACATTCAAGTATGACAGATGTGCGCGTCCTGTTGCGACGGCGCCGAGGACATTACGAATGCATGCGGAAAGCAATTCATCACTGACAGCCGCGGTGCTTCGGCGGCTCCGACGAGCGCGGCGCTTGATTGAAACTCACGACTGTTCTGGTCTGTTCATGTGTTCTGGCTGCAGATATTTTTATCTCCTCCCTCCCCTCCCCCCTCCTCAAACTGGCTTATAAACATTTCACTGGATATTTCTGACTTTCTTTGGCAGATGATACGTTTTCTATCAAGGACTTGCTTTGGTTTCTTTGATATATATATATACACTGCAAAAACTGAACTAAAAATAAGTAAAATTGAATGTGTCGCTGGAAAAATGAGTGTATTTGTCCTTGATTTAAGCAGGTAAATAAGATGATTTGCCAATGGAATAAGATTTTTCCACTTAAAATAGGAACAATTCATCTCCATCGTCTTATTTCAAGTGTAAGATGTCTAATTACCTTATTTTAGGGGTCAAAATACTCATTCCATTGGCACACTGCAAAAATTGATCTAAAAATAAGTAAAATGTTCTTAAAGTTAGTGTATTTGTCCTTGATTTGAGCAGGTAAAAAAGATGATTTGCCAATGGAATAAGATTTTTGCACTTAAAATATGAACAACTTATCTCCATCGTCTTATTTCAAGTGCAGGATGTCTAATTATCTTATTTTAGGGGTTAAAATGCTCATTCCATTGGCAGATAATCTTATTTACCTGCTCAAATCAAGAACAAATACACTAACTTTAAGAAAATTTTACTTATTTTTAGATCCATTTTTGCAGTGCAGATAATCGTATTTCTACCTGCTCAAATCAAGGACAAAAACCCACATTTTAAGAACATTTTACTTATTTTAAGGTCTGTTTTTGCAGTGTTTATATAATAATGTTGCTGGTTTCAGGCTTTTCTGATTTGTGTATCAGAGGTTTTAACTTGTTTAAAGTTTCCCTAAAATGGGGGGGAAAAAAGGTTTCCTTTAGACAGGGATGTGATGTGATATTTCACTGTAGCTACATCCATACACTGGGGAGTATGAAAAATAGTTCAAGCTATTTTTGCTCTTGGATTCAAGGGAACTTGAAGAGTACTCTGCAGGTAAAGCTTCCAAAACATCCTCGTTACTCAGTCCTGCATCCTCACTGCTGCTTTATAACAATAACAATAAGCATCTACTTATTGGTTTTTTGGTTTTGCTTAAATATGAAGGGAACTGCGCAGAAATGTTTAAAATTAATTTCACATTAAAATGCTAATGACCCACTTTCCTCTTATTGTTGAACATGACTCTTGCTTATTTTTCTCTGTTATGGTTACATAAGGTTAAAAAAAAAAAAAAAACATTTGTAATCTGGTCTATGTGTGGTTTTGCTTGACTATATACTATATTTTAAGGGGACAAAAAGTAAGTAATATTTTCTTGAAATGAGTGTATTTGCCCTTGATTTGAGCAGCAATTTCAGATGATCTGACAATGAAATAAGATTTTTGCAACTACAATAGGAACAACTCATCTCCTTCATCTTATTTCAAGTGCAGTATATCTAATTATCTTATTTTGAGGGTCAAAATACTCATACCATTGACAGATAATCTTGTTTACCTGCTCAAATCAAGTACAAATAGACTAATTTCGATAAAAGTTACCTTTAGTTCCCTCTTTGCAGTCCACAAAAGGTGATTTCAATAAATATAACAAGAAGTCCAAAAAGTAATATTTTAAAACACTTTAACTCACTGAATAGGTACTAAATCTGTATTTCAGGCTTTGCTTGAATAACTAATTTTGCGTAGCATCTCCTCCACTGCTGTAAAGGAATAAATAGTTAATGTGTTGTTCCCGGTATAAAGTTGTACCAAGGTTTTATATTGGTTATGGCTTCAAAACCGTCCTTTCATTGGATCCCACACAAAAATGACGATGAGTCTGAGTTTGAGTAATATTTCTCGTTTTTTATACCAGAGCAGTTGGATTTATTCATACGTTTGTGAACTTTTAAAGGTTGAGACTCAAATGTTTCTGCTCTTGAGGACAAATAACTCTGTTGAAAGTTACTACATTTTTCTCCTAGAAGTATATCCTGTAACAGAAACTGTTGAGTCCTAAGCAGAGCGTAGTTTATTACCACCATCAGTTTATGTTTCTAGGTATAAACTAGATCCATTAGCTTTACATTTCTCAGAAATCGTCCTTGGCAGTAATGAAAAAGATAATTCGACCACGGGCGATGATCAGATCTCAAGAGGCTGTTATTTATCTCCTTGCTGACATTGAGTCAGTCATTATGGACTATTAGATGGTCTCTGGGGTTTTATGTGCACAGGAGCTTTAGTTAAAACCCTAAAACAAAACAATTTGTTCTTCATTAAAGCAATAACTCATCAAAGTAATTTATATATTAAAGGTACGAAGCTCTAAACACTAATTTAAGAGGTACAATGTATCTTGAAAGTGTATTTTGAATATTTATATATATATACAGTCATATTCAATACATTTGAATTATGCATTTCTAAGATGCTTGTCAGATTAAAAGCACCTGTGAAAAAAATATTTCTGCATGAAAATGTTGCTTTATTGATCTGATGCAATATTCTAACCTTAAATGCTGTGTTTTTATTAGCTGGAGGTGGACAAGAATCATAACTAACAGAACTAAACGCTTTAAAACATCATCAGTCTGTGTTAATCTATATAATGTTTCCCTTAGTGAATCGAGTTACTGAAATAAATCAGCTTTTTAATAATATTCTAATTTATTGAATATGACTGTACATAAAAATCCTTCCACGCTGCTGCCAAAACATGGCCAGACCTTTAAATCATCAGCGTAAGAGTCATTCATCATATAACATTATTGCATAGCGAAATAAAAAATAAACCAAACAAAAAGGACTGGAACGCAGATTCTCGGGGACACAACCCTATGTAACACAATAGAGAGGATTTATTGGTGTTAACTTTTAATTATTTTCCACAAATTATTTTTCTTTATACCACGACGACCAATTTCAGCACCGGTGGCAAACTAACCGTCTAAAACCGCTGGCAGGAACCCCGTAAATGACCACAATCCTGCTGTTAGAAAGCACAGAATGGCTTTAAAATGTTAGAAAAGTGCCCAAAATGTATTATTACAGTTCATTCTGTTTGCTGCAGAGAGTTTAGTAGCCAAGAATCATTTTATCTGACAAATATCCACGTTTGGGTTTGAAAAAGGTGGACAATATTTTCTGTATCTGAAGAGGGCACAGTATTTTTTTTACATACTTCCTGTTGATTTCTATCTTGTTTTATTGTTATGTTGTTTTATGCTTTGCTATAGTAAAGGCAATCCATCAAATTACAAAGACCTTTATGAGTTTGCTAGACAGAGACCATAATAAGCCAAACAATTAGGAGCATTGCATTAAAAGTCACATTTACAGTATTTTTCAGACCATAAGGAGCACTATATATTCTTCCTAAGTGTGTAATATCACTCCTCCACATCCACAGCTCTCTATCCGTCTCTATCAGGAGGACAGAGTAGTTACTACACTGCCCTGTTTCTAACATAAGGCCACAATAAACTTATATTGTATTAATTTACTTGGTTTATTGTTGCCAGCTCGTACTCCAGGCTGTCTTACATGAATCCACTTCTAGTTTAGACTTTACAGTCAGGCAGTCTTGTAGACAGCTCAGGGGTCCTATCAGGTAGTGACACAGTGTACCGTAATGCTCCTAATATCCATTGAGCGGAGCTGCTTCATTGCTAACCAAAGTCATACTTATACATTTTAACAGATTTTTGAAGGCAGTGTACCACATAAAATCAGTCAGTAAGCACAACTTTAATCAGATATAAGGCGCATAGTCAATTTATTAAAAAATTTAAGGATTTTAACTGCCTTATAGTACAAAATATACGGTAGATATGAGTTAGATTTCAGTGCACTGCAAAAAGGGAACTAAACGTAAGTAAAAATTTCTTGAAACTGTATTTTTCCTTGATTTGAGGAGCTAAATAAGACTAAATAAGAAAAGAATGAGTGTCTTTACCCCTAAAATAAGATCATTAGATATCTTGCATGTTAAATAAGATGATGGAGATTAATTGTTCCTATTTTAAGTGCAAAAATCTTATTCCATTGGCAGATAGTTTTACATACCTGCTCTAATCAAGGAAGAATACACTAATTTCAAGAAAATTTCACTTACTTTTAGTTCCCTTTTTGCAGTGTGTCTCTCTTCTAAAAGCCAAACATTTCATTATTCAGATTATTTGATGAAAAGCTGCTGTAAATAAAAGGTTTTCAGTCCAAGTTTGAAGGAGCCAGAAGTTTTTATAGGTCGTTTACATCTAAAGGTGACGAACAAAGCTTTTTTTTTTTTTTAAAGATCGTGTCTTAACCTGTGAACGAAACTGAAGGGCTAATCCGTGCAGAACTGCTCTGTCCGCTTCCAGCAGGGCCTTTGAGTGGACTGCTGACCCACCGTGTCACTGAGGCAAAGTCTGACATAACTGAGCACATTCTCACTGGTTTACAGTAGAAATATAATAGCTGCATCCATTTCACTGACATTAAATGCTTTTCTTTTCTTTTTTTTTTACCTACATTCCTTCATTTCTTTTGTGGCTCGTCTCCCACAGACAGCCAGTCTTATCGAGCCGCGCTACGATTTACTGCACGCCCTGCGGAGAAGCGTTGGAGAGGTTACATTGTGTCCTCAAAGATCGCACATTAGCCGCATTAAGTGCTTTATTTTTTTTTTTTTTACTGCCACTCACAGCCATCCAAGCTTAAGCTGTCTGCAGCCACATTAAAAGCATTGCAGCGGCGGAGCCAGACGACGGGATTCAGGTTCATCAGGTGACGTTTGCAAAGCGCCCTCTGGTTCAGGTCCGTTATTTATTTTTATTTATTTTTAAATCATGTGGTTCTGCTGACGTCCTGGAGGTTTTAAGGTACAAACACAGTGTGTCCCGTTGTTGTGCTCTACGCAATCAAGACAATCTTTGTGCTTTTCAAAGTCAGCTGATGAACATTTTGTACCCTGGAGCCGTCGCATCACAAAGTGTAGCCGCGGCGTTCTGTCCGGGACCCAGACAGATTTGCTTTAACGGGGCAGACTGAGACGTGACAGAGAGACAAGCTGACCTTGGTAAATGCAGAATGGTTTCTATGACAGCTCCGTCTCTCTGCAGCCGGCGTCTTTAAGCAGCCCTGACAACGAGCGGCTCAAAGGGATTCGTACCCTTTAAACAGTCATTTCTGTACATGTTGAGTGGATTTTATTTGATCGGCGGCTGTCATGTGGAAGACGGCCTGCCAGAACGTGACCGTCCAGCTAAACAGCAGGAAAGGAGGCTGGCAGTAGGCCCAAGGTGGCTCTGGAGGAGCTGCATAGATCCGCAGCTCGGGTGGGGGACCATTAGCAGTTTAGCGCACAGGTCTGCGTTTCGTGGAGGAAATGGGCGAAACATGGTGGTGGTGGCATGTTGCTGTGGGGTATTTCTGCAGCAGAGACACTGATCAGACTTCATGAGACGATGGATGATGGCTTCAATGTCTCGTCACCTCCTCGTCCAAAAACGCTGCACCTCCTTTGACGGGAAAGGAGACGCTGCGGTTTGAACTTCTGGACTGGCTGGCGCAATAAAAGCTCAGAACGGTAAACAGATGACGAGGCAGATGACCGCTCATATTGAGCCTGGTTCTGCTGGAGGTTTTTCCTTCCCGTTAATGGGGAGTTTTTCTTTCCACTGTCACTTCATGCTTGCTCAGTATGAGGGATTGCTGCAAAGCCATGTACAATGCAGACGACTGTCCCTGTGGCTCTACACTTCTCCAGGAATGAATGCTGCTTGTCGGGACTTTGAAGCAATCAACTGGTTCCCTTATATAGGACATTTTTTTTGACCAATCTGTATAAACCAGGGGTGTCAAACTCATTTTGGTTTAGGGGCCGCATTCAGCTTAATCTGATCTCAAGAGGGCCACACGAGTAAACTCATTGCAAGTTTAAATAGAACTAATAAATGTGGACTTGTTGATGATTTCTATATTAAATGAATTTCACTTTTACACGATATATTATGAATAACCTCAGCGTTTTTAAGAAAAGTATGTGCAATTTCAACAATACTTTTACTCAGTTAAACATTTACTTGTGCATTATGCATAAGAACTGATCACAGTGATTATACAATGTTGAAAAACATTTATTCACATTTTTGGAACTTAAAAACACTGTTTGATGACAAAATACATCAAACAGATAAATATTAAGAAATTATTTAAATTTTTCCACACCTGAAGCTTAATCTGCTAATTAAAACACAGCGCCCCTCGTGGACAATATAGGAACTGCATATTTTGATTTTGTAAAGTGCCTTGAGATGACATGTTTCATGAATTGGCACTATATAAATAAAATTGAATTGAATTAATACCAAAATGTCAAGAACAAAGCAGGAATTATGAAAACAAGTTGGAAGACCTCAATAATTAGCTGTGCATGCTAGTATTAGCACAGCTACCTTAGCATGAGCATGTGCAATTGGCATTAATCTGTCTTAAAATGCTTTCCTTCCATGAGTAAAATAACCTCTCTCCTCTCTCTTTACCCCTACTAACTATTTAAAGCATGTATAGTCTAAGCTAATTACTAGTTAGCATTTCATTGTTTTCTCTAAGCTTCAGAGTTTTTTTTTTTTGGTGCTTAAATATCCCAGAAAAGGGAAACAAGCGCATGATATCGCTGCTAGTCTCTGATTTACAATTAAATATTTAAGGAAAGGGACCACAGCGTCAGGCAGGGGCTTTTTTACTGATATTTTTCATTTTATTGTTGAAAACTAGCAGGCAGATCCAACGTTATTGTTTAACTGGTTGACCATGACATTTACCGACTATTCACAAAACGCTCAAAGTTGCATTGACTTCCCTACAATCCTTTCACTGCACAATTATGCCCTGCTTTGTGTTTGCCTATAACACAAAATCCCTCTAATAAGTGACGTTTCTGGCTGTAGCGCGACAGAAGGTTTTGAAATAATTTAGGAGCTGATTTAACGTCGTGAACGCGTTCGGTAGGAACTCGTCTTGTTTCGGGGATTACAGCCTCGGCACCATCACAGTGACTCGCAATTCTTTATGTAAAGACAGACTTGTAGATGCTATCTGAGCAGAGTTGTGCTTTGTAAGCGGCGTTTAAAAAGCCCCCTCTCAGCTGGAGGACTGCATCAGATCTCGGGCTCCTGCTGGAGCTTTGTGTCATTCAGCGCTTTTGTTGCTGCAGGAGCAGCGTAACGAGGAGCCTGAGCTGAATATCAGATGTTGAATCAACAAAAAGAAAAAGGGAAAAATTCATGTTTTCATTCCCCAATTACAGTACCCTCAGAATGCATCATATAGTAGCGGTGCTGGGAGGTTAAACTAGGCGGGGTGTTCGCAGGTCACATGCTCTGTCATGAGAGTACTCCTTAACAACTATATATATATATATATAATTCAACACTTTCTCGACTCAAAAGCCTGTGCAGACACAATTTTCTCTTGCCTCCTTGAAGCCAAAACACTCCAGCTCATCCCTCCCACTCCGCCTGCAGCTGTAATCAGGCGCAGGACTCAGGCTGAGCGGGCGACTGCATTAAGAGAATAAGACCTGATTTTTAAACTGATTCTGAAGCACCTGTATTTGCACCCGCTGATTCCTACTTTGTGCTTCTCGCGGGCGATCTTCACGGTTGGAACCTGTCCTGAGTTGCGCTGACAGATATAAAGCAAAGGAAAACGGGTTTAAATCTCCTGCTGGGTGACAGTCGGCCGTGGAGGAACTTTGACCCACTCCTCTCTGCAGAATAGTCTCAATTCAGCCTCATCAGGGGAGTTTTGAGCATTAGCCAACTGTTTACGGTCAGATCAAAACATGTCAATCGGGATGTAAGTCCAAACTTTGACTAGGTCACTCCTAGCTCTAAACTTTGCTGCTTTTGGACCTATTCAGTAACGCACCTGATGGCTTGCTTTGGATCATTGTCGTGTTGCATCCTCCATGTGTGCTTAAAGGTGCATAGTGCAAGATTCGAAGTTAAATATTTCTTTTCTTTCCCATTCAGAAAGTATAAAATGAGTTCAACTATTGCTGGTGAAGGTTCTCAGTCTTCCAGGTCATGGTCATTCCAAAAAAAAGTAAAAAAACAAAACAACTGGACTTGTTTTCCGTAGTTGAAGAGGTTTCGCTTCCTCTCCAGAAAGCTTTCTCAATTCAAAAAGTCTGGAGTAATGTGGAGTACCAATAATAACCATAATTGTTGCATTAGCAAGAGAACGCGGGCTAACTTAAATATTTATGACTCTCTTACCTCAGAAGACATCACGCCCCTAAACAATATACCTGTGCAGTAGCTGCGGCAGACGCTTTCCTTCTCCTCCCATGTGTGCGCACAACACTGGTGTCATTTCAACTTTCTGCCAGAGGGGGCAGACATCGGCAAAAATCCTGGAACTTGCTCCATGCTCCTTTAAAATTAAAGTCCTGAGCTGATGTTCAGACATCCTCCTGCAGGACTTTCCTGCTGGAGATGATTTTGTCGCTTACGGGAAGTCATCCAGGTCCTGAAAAGTTGTTTTGTTTCGGCTGTCCACTGAATATTCTTCCAAAAGTCTCGAGGATCTTTAAGTTATTTATTTTTTTAGGAAGCGGGAGGAATGCTCGGCAATGGCTTTAGCCGCACATAGAGGCCATTTCTGCCCAGTCTTTGGTCCTTATTGTTGAAACATGAACTCTGCAGGGCTGTAGATTTTGTTCCAGGTTATTTTGGGACCTCCTGGAGGACTCAGCGATTTGCTCTTGGAGTAGGTTTGGGTGTAAATTTGCTGAACTTTTATTTTCAAGAGGAAAGTGGTAAAGAAAAGCCAAATAATAGTCGAGTTTTGTGAGAATCACTGACCAAGCTCCAATCTCCTTTCTTACAGTTGTCAATTTAGTCGCTATCGCCACCTATTGGTCTGGCATGAACAGTACAATGCTTTTTCAGGGTTCCTTAATTTTTGTAATTAATATTTTTTTCTTTTAATATTTAAAATATATCACTTAGAAAAATACTATCATTATTTAATGTTTTTTTTACTTTATTCTTTAAAATCTGAGTCGATGACTCTGAATCATCTTTCTTTGGTTCAATCCTTCACTTTTACCCTGCTAATTGATTTTTAATATTTGAGCTCATGCTGAACTATTTGAGAAGGAAGTCCCTCTAAAAACTTTTGCAAAAATGTTCCTAATTTGTTGCAGAATGCAATCCTGTCATCTGCCTGTGAGCTATAACTTAAAACCGCCCGTTTTCACACTTAGAATCCTTGTTTGATGCGTCGTTCAGTAAATAAACACACCTGGAACAGGTAGTTGAGCTTTTCTGGACCATTCGTGCTGCGTCCTAATCCCCGTGCAGCTGCTGTATTGATCGAGCTCTCGGCCTGAGTGTTGTCCTGTCATCTGCTTGCCTCTACTTACAGACGTGCAGGGTCGGCTTCCACGGCGCCCGACTTTGTGAATCTGACACACTTCTTCTTCTTTTTTTTCTTTCTTCACTATTATTTGAGGAGAGAGGGTGAAACGGATCGAGCGGAGCAATTTCTGACAGCTGCGCTCTGAAAATGTTAAAAAAGAAAGAAAATCAACCCATGAAACGGACAGAGAGAGAGAGAGACTGGGGGGTATGGAGGGAGTAATGAAGGGCAGGTTTCATCGGGGAAGGTTCTGGAAATTGGCTGGCCCTCTGGGGTCTGTGACATTTCTTTGAAAGTGCTTTGAGCAGCACTTTTGTTGGCATGCCACTCAGCCCGATAGTCTGTATTAGAGGACCAAAGTGACTGAGCGGAACCAACTTCGTTCGCTCTTAATTGGACTCCAAAATGTCCCCGTTTAGCAGCTCAGCAGAAATTAAACAGCCTCATTAAATAGCTTCAAATGCATATTTTAGTTTGTTTTCAGCGCATATACTGGCATCATGTTTGAATTGTGCTTGGCTGCTTTCAAAGTTTAAAAACTTGTTTCATATCTGAGGCACAGCGGCCAATCAGAGCTGCACAGTCTCTGAAAAATCGTAATATTTCATGGTTGGTGAAGTCACCAGCTTTGCAAAGGATAGCTTTGGTGAATATATTTTTACTGAGTGCAGAAAAATCCCAAAAATATTCGATATTTTTGGGATTTATTGTTTGAAAAAGCCGTATTTGCTTTATGAGCTTCATACTAGCTTCCATTTACTTTACGGTACCTTAGCAGACTACAGCAACCGCAACACGAGATTTCAGTCGCCCAACATGTTAAATTTAGACATTTTTGCAGCAGGTTGGACATTTTTCAATCAGCATAGGTTTAGATTTTAGACTAGGGCTGTTCATATATATCAAATTAATTAGTAAAAGGTTTTAATTTGGCTCCAGAAGATGATAAAAACAATGTAAAGATCAAACTTTTGCCTCTGTATTGAACACTTATAGAAACAATTACATTCACCAATACTTCCACAAACAGTGTGGTGCTCTGTGGCGTCTCCTTCTTTTATCTGCGCATGCCGGTCGCTATGCGGTCTTGAAGCGTTCAGGAGTCTGATGACAGTCACATTTAATAATAATATAAACACTCACCTCAATAAAAAATCTGATTTCAGCAAAAAATCAGAATTGATCATCAAGATCGAGACCTTAGTTAGCTTCTTTGTATTTATGTCATATCTGCTTGTAGTCTTATAAGTACCATATAAGTAAAACTGGATTTGGCTGGTCATAACAGAGTAAGCAGGTTTGTTTTCTTGAGTTGTCACCGTCAAAGTTTTATTCTTTTTTATAATTACTCATCACTTTTCCACGTGGAGGTAAAGGTTCAGTTTATCAGAACCCACAAAACGAAAACCATTGGATAATCAACCAGAAAATAACACCAACTCCACTGCTGTGTCAGCATTAGGTGTGCCGAGTCGACTGGATCTTCCTCAGCGCAGACAGAGTGTCTGCATAGTGTAAGGTAGGATTAAGTAAGATTGTTATTGTTATAACATTTTGAGGTAGATTTCTGTACTTGCAGTGGTAATTATGTGTGGTGTAATTACTTAGCTTAGAGATTAAATGTACTTAAAGCTAGGGGTGGGCCTTTATTGTTATCGCAAAAGACTTCTTATCATGTTAAGAATCTGAGTTTATCTTAACGAATTCCAACTAGCAGTGTCTGAAAACCTCCAAAACTGCCAGGATTGTAATTTTAGCTATTTTCTTCAATGTTTGTTTCTTGACAGCATCAATAAATGTCAATGAATTCAAAAAATCTAATTACATGCAGTTACTTCATGCAGTTTTGTAATGATTCTTTATGTAAACAGTGTCGTGATGAGCCGTATTTCAAATCTTCTTTTAATATGTTACATGTTAAACTGTTAAATGTTTTTTTAATTACAGTATTTGTGTTTGTTGGGCTAAGTGACATGCAGTCACAGCGACACAGTTACCTAAAAAACTGCAAGAAGCCGTAAATTGTCATCGCAATAGTACCAAAGTATATCTTGATAAAACTTTAAGTCCATATTCCCCACCCCTACTCAAAGCTACAAATCTTCATGTGACCATCGCAGACATATAACAGTGATTAAAGGGACGGGCAGCTATAATTTCTCTCCTATTTGAGATATTTAGTCATTAATTTCCTGTTATTTGTTAAAATACTGATGAATATGGAGGACATGTGTTGATCTTTTCAAGATAAAGTTCTCTTTAGGTTTTTTTTTTATATATTTGGAGCAAACATTTCATTATAAAGTGGAATTTAAAGTATTTTTTTTTTAAATAAGAAAATTGTGAATTTTTTATTTTTTTTTTTTTGCATTTGAGAAAAGTAAAATTGTCCATTCTTGCTGCAAAGTTGTCCAGACTGTTTGCTCAGCCCTCGAGGCTTGTCTTCAGGGCCGTTTGCTAGCATCTAAGCCCTTCATAACCTGCAGCATGTCCTGCAGTCTCATCTGGAATATGTATCCACCACACGGGAGCCCGAAGCGGGACTCGTCACCTCTCAGCACCAGGGCCTGTAGCAATGATTGAGGGCTGCTTTCAGGAGTCTTGTAAGTGCCAGTTTGAATTGGTCATTTGTTATATTGACTGCGCACTGAAGGCTTCCCATTGATTCGCCATCGATGTGTAGGTGAGCAGCAGATAAGGCGGCAGACGGGGGGGAAGATAAGCGCCTGCCATTTTCCCTGACAGCTATGGACGCCTCAGAGGACAGTGCAAAGTCAGATGTCTGACAAAGTCACCCATGGAGCATGCAGCACACCACTAACACACACACACACACGGCGACACACACTCGGTCAAAATCACTCAACATTTTCATGCTTAAGCTGGTCTCTTGCCGTTGAGCACTGCAAGGCTGCTATATTGAATTAGCCATCGTCTCTGTCACATTAGGAGCCCTCCTCCTGACAGCACCGTATCAATCAACTGATTCATTCTTATTAGATTAAACTATGGGGGTGTCACGTCGTTAATGTGAAAAATAGGACGTTAGAGCCGGAAAATGGAAAATCTATTTCAACAAAAGGCCAAGAGTCAGACGAAGAATGTCAAACATTACTAATGGTAATGTTTGGAGTTTGAACTAAGGATATTAATATTGATTGAATGACACCATAATCTGCCTCCATGCATGGAAATTCAGATGTTGTGATTCTTGATGGGCACAATAAGGATTCTTTCAGCAACCTTGGGACATTTCATGCCTGGAAATCAATCAGGAAATGGCCACAAATGTGGGGGGAAAAAAACCCTGTTAGACTGTAGGCACAAGCAAAAAGATCTTAAACAGGTCGATTTTCCCCCGTCGGAGTGGAGCTGTTTGAGGTAATTCTGATTTATAAAGGACGTTTCCTCTCATTCTGAAGGATTCTTGAAAGAAGAGCGAGTTGATTAATGCGTGTTACAGAAGAAAGCAAACTGTTCCCAACCGAAAGTTTACTTTAAATGACTCTGAGATGCTGAAGAGAGATAAATTAAGAGCTAGAATGTTTCTAAGTAGGACAAATTTCTTCCTCTTGTCTTTGGTGTGAGCTTTGAGAAGTTTAAAATGTGATGGTTTGAGCATAAAAATAGCTTTAGGGTACTATGACCATGGCTATTCCCCTCTTATGACTTAAGGGATTTCATTTGTGCTCTCTAATAAAAATTCACCCTAACTTTTCTCTGTTTAAAAAAGCTGTTTTCAAAATGCGCTCACATGTAGACCTGCCAGTGCCTCTCTGTGAATTATATCATCCAAAAGTTAATTTATTTCAGTAGCTCGGTTCAAAACTTTTAACTCTTATAAATTCATTACACGAAGAGCGGGATAATTCAACCATTATTTCCTGGTAATTTTGAAGATTATGGCTTACAGCTAATGAAAGCACATTTCTCAGTGAATTCGAATATTACATAAGCCTAACAAAAACAATAATTTAAAGAAAGAAACGATTTCAGTCACTGATGGTGGTAAGCCGTTAAAGATTATTGCTGTATGGAGCGTATTAGTGGAAAGTTGAGTGGAAGGAAAAAGTTTAGTTGGGAAAACAAGTTGTGCATGCAACAAGGAGAACTGCATCCCTGCGTGGATTGTGAAGCAAATCCATTTCAGTCTTTCTCCTCTGACATCCACATGTCATGAGATCTTCAGCCTATTGGAACCCTGACAGATGCTTGAGTGAGTAAATCGTCGCTTTCTGAAATGGTCAAACGACTAAACTACTCTGAAACACACTGAATGCAATGAGTTGCTGCCGTCTTAGTTCACGTGTTAACCAATAAAGCCCCAGTGAAGTGTCCTGTGAGTATTTAAGATATCCTTTCTGCCCCAACGCCGTTTGACTGGAACCTGAACACCTTAAAATGCCACCTATGTTGCCTCTCGGCAGCATTTTCCTCTGCAGGCGCCTCGTCTTGCCATTATCAGCATCATCACACTCTCACTTGACACAGCCAACCCGTGTTTTTAACCACATTCATGCATTTCAAACCCTCCCATTTAGCCGGTGGCTTATGTAACGGAGGCCCTTAAAACAGCGCTCTCCCTCGGGCTCGGTGCCGGCGATGCTTGTGTGCTCTGCTTTAAAGTCGGGGGGGGGGGGAACAGAAACCTTTTGCGAGGAGTAAACACCACAGACAACATGAATCCCTGCAGAGTTTCTTTCCTGCAGAATACACACGGGTATATCTTGTCTGCAGCTAGCTGTATAGCAGTAGTATATCCCTTTTTCTTTCTTAAGCGGTTGACAAACTTTGCCTATAAATAGTTGTCCTAAATATCTCCTCCTGCAGACGTCCTACCAGCGACTGCTAAGCCTTAAAAGGGTATTTTAGCACCATGTGATTTTCGAATGTTACCCCAGCCAGCGTGTTTTATTCTTAGCGCTGCCAATTCTGCCTGAATTCAAAAGGATACGGTCCTTTCCAATTGCGTTTCCAGATTTGTCTATGCCGATCAGAGCCGATGGACCGGACATCTGCGGAGGAAAATTCATGAGAAACGAGCGAAAACTTCAGCTGAACCATGAATGCATGAATTTACAACAAACAGCCTTCGAAATGGTCCATTAGAGACGGCGTGAATAATGCATGGGAATGTTAGCCAGTTAGTTTTTTTTTTTTTACATCTCTTTGCTGCTTTTTCCAGCGCCAACTAAAGCCGAAGCACAATCAAACGGTCAAACAAGAGCAGTCAGAGGCACTCTGCCTCTTTGCCTCGCAGCTTGCTTTGGCAGCGTAAAGGATCCACAGTTCCCCACTTTGTTCCTGACAGCGATTTCTTTGTGTGGCACTTCTTTTTTGCCCGTCTCGCAGTTGCTTCTGGGCGTTAGAGGCGAGGAATGGGAGTTAGTATCTGTTATCTGAAGTCTGGTGAGGCACTCTTCCCCCCTCTCTCTCTTTCTCGTGGCCTTCTGCATCACAGTGGGTGTCCGCGAGTCTCATAACCCCCCACCCCCCCCCTTTTGCCTTTCCCCCTGGGAGGAGTGAGCAACACTCGCCCACCTGGGCCCGCGCCAAAGCAGGGGAAGTGGGAAGTGGTGATTAAAGGAACGTAAGGAGAGAGATGGGGTGTGTGGGTTGCTGGGAATGAAGGAGAAGAATGAGATGAACTGCAGTGTCCGCAAAGAAGCCTCTTTCTTTTTTTTATTACTGTATCACATATGGAAACAATCCTTAGGGGAGAGTTGAAAGAAACAGTTTGCCTCCTTTCTGTTGCTTTGTTCAAGGCAAACAAGCTGCTGGAAGTAACTTACAAGGAGAACGCAGGAAAGATATTTGTTAAGACGGTGTTTGTGAGACATACCACGCCTGTAGACATTATGAGGTGAATGGTTTCAAAGATTAAAACGATATTCAAAGCCTTCTAAACCAGATGGCAGTCAGAAAGGATTAATTAAATCTGCTGAATGCTTTGAAAAGTAGCTCATCTTCAGCTCGAAAACAGTCTGCGGGTTTGTGGAGACGGCGAAAAGACGAGTGTCATTTACACCTCCACTATAAATTCACCGCAGGATTAGCACTTTGACAGAAAACGTACGACGCGCGATGAATCTCTTACATCCTCAGAGGTTCCTAATGAGATGCTTTGGTCGGTACTAGGAGCTTTCCTGAAGCAGTCGCCATCGTCTCCAGCTGTAAAGGACAGTGGTGGAGGTCTGATGATATGGGCTTGTTTTCCAGCCACTGGACCGTTCAGTCAACCACGATCCCCTCTAAACTCAATTAACCAACGTATTACTTGGAGTTTAAGCTCCCCTGTGTCTTTCTTTACAACAATAAATGCAATCTTCTCATTGGCGTGTAAAGTACCTCACTTGGTTTTGTTTTTTTTGGGGGGTTATTCCAGGTTATTCCAACTCTCAAGTCATCACCTTTGATTCAGGTCACCTCCAAACACCAACCGGCTTTTGTTCAGACAGAAGAACTTTATCAAAAGCTAATATCGCCTTATGTATAGTGTTGCGCCAATGCCATTTTTTGGCCCCGATACCTGGCTGTACAGTATTGGCCGATACCGATACCATCTGTTTGAAATTGATGTGTGTGTGTATATATGAAGAACTGCATACTACTTAGGGTAGTAGAATATTTTATTGCCCACATGGAATGGGTAACAATAGTTGAATAAACTTTTGGCTCTCAAAATAGTGCAACATTCGTGAAATTATAACATGTATAATAGTAGGGCAACAGTAAGACAGTAAAACTACATTAATAATTGAATAATCTCTTTTAAACCCTGAGTTTTGGCTCTCAAATGCCAAAATAATGCAACTTTCATGAACTTATATAACATGTATAATACTAGTCGGGAGAGAGAAGGCTGCGTTCAAGTGACATACAAACATCTAAATGGTATCGGTGCCCTATTTGTTGGTACTCACCAATACCGATACCACCATTTTAGTGCTGGATCGGGGCCCCGTTCGATACTAGTATCGGTGAAACACTACTTATGACCCAATCACCTTTAGCAGCATCAGGCCTTGACTGTCTCTAGTCTCATTTTGGCAGATTCTTCTTTAAGATGTTGGTTTGGTTTATCAAGGTTTGTAGTCAAGGGTTAAGCCATAACTGTTTTGAGATGCCTGGATTCTGGCTAGACCAGATATGAGGAAACTTTTCATTCAGACCGGTATGATTCTGTTCAGGAAATGGCCGTCAAGAGGATGGAAAAGGGAAGTCAAGGAGATCTGAAGATTTGTCCCGTTCTTACTCCACCCTATGTTGTTATAACAGCTTCAACTCTTCTGGGAAGGCGGTCCAAAAGGTTCTGGAGTGTTTATGGGAATTTTTGACCATTCTTCCAGAAACATATTTGTGAGGTCAGACACTGATGTTGGACAAGAAGGCCTGGCTCCCAGCACCGCTCTATCTGATCCACAGTCCAGGTCATCCAAACCAAACTCTCTCCTCCAGGTCTTTAAGGACCTTGCTTTGTGCTCTGGTCCTCAGTCATGTTAGAAGAAGAGGAGGCCGTCTCCAACCTGTTGGAGTTGTCCAAAATCTCTTGGTCTGCTGAACCATTCAGAGTTCCTTTCACGTGAGCTAAGGGTCCAAGCCCAGCTGCAGAAAAACAACCCCGATCCAGAAACCAAACCTCAAATTTGGCACAATCCAGTTAGACCAGTACCGTTCTCCTGGACAGCCACCAAACCCAGACTCGTCCATCAGATTATCAGATGGAGAACAATTCATCCTTCCAGAGAATTTTCAAAAATGTTTTAAATACTATTTTATTTATATAGCGCCAGTTCACAACACATCATCTCAAGGCAGTTTGCAAAGTTGCATTAAATCAAATCTTCCAGACAGATTGGCCTCTCCAAGCAGCATTCACTCCTCCTGAAAGAGCGTAGAGCCACAGTGGACAGTCGTCTGCATTGTTGATGGCTTTGCAGCAATCCCTCGTACTGAGCATGCATGAAGCGACAGTGGAGAGGAAAACTCTCCCAATAACCCAATAAGACAGAGCAGAGAACGCTCCACCACTGCTTTAGAGTCTGGTGGCGGCCTGCGTTACGCCAATGCTTCTGAGGCTTCGCATTGGACTTATTGGTATGGCTTGGATGCAGCTGCTCAGCCATGGAGACTCAATCCATGAAGTTCTCTACTCTGTTCTTGAGCTAACCTGAAGGCCACGTGAAGGCTGGAGGTCAGTAGTGACTAACTCTGCAGAAAGTTGCTAGCCTTAGCATCCGCTGCTCGAGCTACGTCATTTTAGTGGCTGTCCTCTTCATGGCTGAGTTGCTGTCGTTCCCAATCACTTCCACTTTGTTCTAACACCACTGACAGCTGACTGGGGAATATTTAGGAGCAAGGAAGTTTCCTGACCGGACTAGTTGTCCAGGCGGCGTCCTATCCATAACCACGCTGGGGTTCGATGAGCTCCTCAGAGCGACCCATTCCTTCAGAAATATATGTAGTAACAGGGCAAGTTTGGGGCTTTATTTTATACCCCATGGAATGGATTGGAACACCAGATTTCGTTATTTGGAAGTCCAAGACCAACCGTTATTAATTAAACGATCTACAGCAACTTTAAGAGCCTCATATTAGAACATTTACTCATGTCAGTCATCTCTGCGTCACATCTGAGCCACGGCAGGTTTAGCGTCTGCTTCAGTGAACGCCAACATCCATACTGTATTCTCAGAGACATTCTAGGCTTTTCCCTCTAGAAATCAATTTTTAAAATTTCTTTCACTGGATCTTGGACCTTGTTTCGCCTGGAGATGCTAATAGCCGTTAGCCACTTCCTTGTTTCAACCACTGAGCTATATAATACACTGGAGTGCTAATCACCGTCTGTTTGAACGAGTCGCTTTGAAGCCACCAGCCGCCATATTGGTACTCCCTATTTCCCCCAGTAAGTAGTGAATATGTGCGCTACAGCATCGAATAACGAGGATTTTCTCATGTTCAGGGGGGGCTTAAGACTTTTAAAATGTCAAATACCGTATAGTTTTATGTTATGTTCTTAAAATATCAAGTACTGAGAAAGTCATGTGCTGAAATATTTAGCATTTTATTCATTTAAATATATATGTTTAACATTTATAAATATATAAATAATGTACAAAAACATATATTTACATGTGTATACATATATATATATATACATATATACATATATATACATACTTATATATACATATATGTATATTTAATATGAATAACATGTTAAATATTTCAGCACCTAATTTCCTAGTAGTTTATAGTGTTAGTACATCCACTGACTGTAGAATTACCTGTGAAACGTTTTCACACAGCCAGAAAACTGCTTGTTGTTGCAAGCAAATCCTATGGGATTCTGTGAGAGTAGGGAGTAGCAAGATGGCGGCCAGTGACTTCAGTTTTTCGGCAAAATCAGCACTCCAGTGTATTATACAGCTCAGTGGTTTCAACCCCTGCTGCTCATGCGCAGTACGTACTTCTGTTAATATCATAGATAAACACAGAAGACTTTATTTACTAACAAATTGAGCAAAAATAAAGCATAAAACACCAAAATAACAACTAATACGCCAGCAGGACGTGATAATATTTCATATAAACTTTGTATGCAACCATTTGTATGCTGACTTATAAATAATAAAAGGTCAAATAACGTGGCTTTGCCCCTTTAAGATCAAATCTTTGCTAGAGATCTATACACTCATGATGACCAGCAGCATCTCTCTGCTGCTTTCCCCCCTCAGTTAACAATGAAAGCAGTAAAGGTGTTCAACGTGATGGAAACTCTCTTCGCCATGGCGCTGACTTTCTGCTCGTGAATCCCTGCAGTCAGGGTCCATATCTTGTGCTTTATGGGGTTGTCCAGGTAGAAAGGAGCCGTGGGGAGATCCCCTGAATCTCTTCGTCCTTCAGAGAAGGACCTCTGAACGCTCGGCTGACATCTGGTATCATCAGTCAGCTTGATGCATGGACGACCCACGCTGGACTGGCAGCTTTACTCCAAAACTTCACCACATACTTTCTTTTCTTGTATTTTCTATGCATTTCAAAGTTAAAAATGTTTGGTTTTTTTCGCAGTAGAAAGAAAGCAGTCCTTTAGATTCCCGTCTCTCCCTCCCTCCCTTTATTTGCAGACAGATTGACCAGGGTGGTAAACATAATTGTGCAGTTCACTGACATCGTATTGTACGTCCGCGGGGTATTAAAGTGGAAACGGCTCACACAGTCGCCTCTCGCTGCAAGCTGCCAACACGGAAGGCTGCCTGGCGCAGCTCTAAACCCCTCGCTTGATAGATGATAATAATTACAGCCAGATTCCTCCGTACGACCAGACACGGCACAGCAGCCGCTCGCCGTGCCCGACAGCAAAAATCGTGGGACTCCTAGAGAGGCCCGAGAATCTACAAAGCTGGCTGCTGCGGGAATGAAGGGCAGGTGTCCATGCGGTGGAAACAGCCACACTCCTGGCAACCTCTGGGAGAGTAATTGATGACTCCTGGTGGCAGCGGTGATGGGATCAGCTGGAGGGAGCCGCTGCAGCTACCGCGAGAGGCCGAATAACCTTATTGCATCACCGCCACAAATATATTGCACTCACAAGCCTGAAAGCCTCCCTGTAAAGCAGAGAAGCACAGCCCGAAAAAGATGTCTCACCTCCAAGGAATGGATTTGATTTTTCTCTTTGCAGATTTTCAGAATGCGTTTGTAGTTATTCTCTTCTTTTCTCGTGCACCACTTTAGCTAAATAAAGCTGGAAAAAGCTACAAAATCTGCGGATATTTCTAAATAGGTGAGGCTTAAGTTACATAACATGGATGAATATATAGCAAAGCATCTATTTTAGCCCTTATTCCTGTTTAGAAACGGATAATTCTTCTCCACAAGGGTTTGGTCAGATCAGATCATCCAGGTGACGCCTTGTCTTCTCCGTTTACACTAAGCATCACTCCCGTTCTTGCTCTGTGATGATTGGTAATGCCTCTGCACTGCAAAATGGAACTAAAAGTAAGTAAAATTTTCTCGAAAATTTGTGTATTTTTCCTTGATTTGAACAGGTAAATAAGGACTATTTGCCAATGGAATAAGATTTTTGCACTTCAAATAAGAACAATTAATCTCCAACAATGTTATTTCAAGTGCAGGATATCTAATTATTTTATTTTAGGGTTAAAAATGCTCATGCCATTGGCAAATAGCCTTATTTAGCTGCTCAAATCAAGGAAAAATATACTCATTTCAAGAAAGTTTTACTTACTTTCAGTTCCCTTTTTGCAGTGTGCAGCTGCAGTCGTGCAGGCCCGCGCTCCGATTAGCATGGGTCTCCATATTCATGGAGGAGATCTCCATACATCCAGCTGGTTTCTCATTAGGATGCTTGTTGAATGGAAAGGAACGAGGGCCGGTGAGACTTTTGATTCTGCTCCCTGTCAAATGAATCTTGGCCTCGGGTGACCTAATTAAGCGGGTAATAAATCAAAGGACCCTGCAGGCGTCTCATATTCCGTTGATGTGATATATGTCAGTGACCCTCGGGGGAGGCCGGAGCAACCTTCATCGCTTCCCTGCCTTCAAGGTTAGCCGTGAAAACCAGGGAACGGGGGGCCAACGCTGCTGGACGGCTTAACTAAATTAAACTCCTTACCAAGTTGAAGCCAAAGCAAGCGGGACAGCAGCGCTCCCCGAGTCCCAGGCACATGTCTGACTGAAGCGTCACCTAGATCCACATGGCGGTCCGCCTTTAGAAGATTCATTGGAAGGACGCTGCAGGTTGACAGATGAGATGCACTCAGAGAAAGCAGGAAAATAGAGAGAGGGGTTTCTGATAGGCCCGTGTCTCCACCTTGGCAGCCCTGAGGGGAAATGTCCAGCTGGTGGTGTCGCTGGGGAGATGGAGCTCTCTTCCTCTTCCTCTCCATCTCATCCCTGCTCCCATGTTCTGTCTGAGGCTCCCGCTATGTACCTGAGTTGGCAAATCAGCATTATCCGTCACCCAGATGATAAAAACGGCTAAATAATTGTCATGTTCAGCACATATTGGAGACTGCACTGCAAAAACACAACTAAAAATAAGCAAAATTTTCTTAAAATTAGTGTATCTGTCCTTGATTTGAGCAGGTAAATAAGACTATCTGCCAATGGAATAAGATTTTTGCACTTAAAATAGGAACAACTCAACTCCATCATCTTATTTCAAGTGCAGGATGTCTAATTATCTTATTTTAGGGGTCAAAATACTCATTCCATTGGCAGATAATCTTATTTACCTGCTCAAATCAAGGAGAAAAACCCAAATTTTAAGAACATATTACTTATTTTTAGGTCGGTTTTTGCAGTGTGTCACTGCTTGTTGGATAGATTTTTTTTTTTTTTTGCAGATTTGTGACAAATCCACAAATTTATGGCGACTTTGAGATTGCATGAGTAGAGTACGATTCTTTGTTGAATGTTCAAACAGTAAAAATGTAATGAATGACGTTGTTAGGAAAAGGTTTTTGATCGAATGTGTGCTCAGGCTTCAACGGGAGGTTCCCAGGCAGAAAGCTATTAATTGTTGCTGACTGACTGCATCGTGGGTCGTGAGAATATTGCCGTTCCTCTATATGTTGCAGGAAATTACCTGAGGTGAGTTGGAGGGAAAACCCCGAGCTAACAAACCAGCATAAATTACCTGCTAATCCTTTAGATTTACCGTACAAATATGCTGGCAATAATGACCAAACAATAACTGTTTGTGCCTTTCTTAATTTGGAGAAACTAAATAAACAAAACTGATGCAGGAAATATCCTGTGAGATCGCCACAAAGAAATAGTCTTAGCCTATTAATGTTAGCTTGTCTAGCCCTGATAAGCTGCCTTAAACTGCATTGTACATAATAAATAAATCACATATTCAGCCTTACGACGTGAAAGTCAAGGGTTTGGATCTTATGTAATGGTGAGAAGCTACGTCATTTGGAAAGAACAAACCATATTTAACAGAATTAAGCATTAATTTAATTATTAAGCATAAGCTGAGCTGCCCGCTTTGCCTCCACTTCACTGCAAAAATGGAACTAGAAATAAGTAAAATGTTCTTAAAATCAGTGTTTTTGTCCTTGATTTGAGCTGGTAAATAATGGAATAAGATTTTTGCACTTAAAATAGGAACAATTTATCTCCATCATCTTATTTCAAGTGCAGGATGTCTAATTATCTTATTTTAGGGGTAAAAATACTCGTTCCATTGGCAGATAATCTTATCTACTGGCTCAAATCAAGGATAAATACACTAACTTTAAGAACATTTTACTTATTTTTGGATCCGTTTTTGCAGTGTTGGACCCTTGGCAGCTACCGGCTCGCTTCCTCTGAGGCGTTGGTGGATCCCCGGGTTAAACCCAGAACGGGCTTTAAATGAGATGAAGGAAAAATGCTATTAAGGAAATATAACATGCTGGGGGACACACTTGAGGTGTAGAAAGATTTTTAACCAGCCGCAGGTTTATGCAAATATGGAGAGAATCAAACTGACTTATATTAATAATGGACGGGAATAACATTGTTTTTTATGTATGCATGTAAAATGTATGTGTAATCTCAATGAATAAATGATTTTCGGGTCAAAATACACTTAAATTTCAGGCCTTCGTTGGGAATGTTGCCGCCTCCTCCACACCCAGAGAGACATGCGGCTCATAATGAAGCGTTTAACCCATTTAACCCGTAACAGTCATGTTGGATTTTCAAATATCTAGAAATATTCCCGGTTTGTACGCTCAGCGTGATCTGAAGCGGTTGTCGGTGCTGAATAGTGGACGAAGTCGAACGATGCTGCAGGTGGATGGCGCCGCCCTCACCACCAGCGGGGTCAGGAGCTCTGAGCAGGGAGCTGCCACCCGTCATTATCCTTCTCCCAGCTGAACCACAGCGGGACCTAAATGCAAACTGTGCAGCATCTAAAAGGAGATCCACAGACGAGCAGGAAGGGAATCGAGACATTTTGTTTTGCCTGCGTTAAAACGTGAAGACCAAAATTTTGGTGAAAATAGCTGTATGAATACATGTGGACTGCTTTATCTCAAAGTTTGCTGCAACTTCAGACTGACTTCCTGCACTTTAAGTGATTGAACCCTGGAGGATGTACCCGGTCTTTTGAATCCAGTGTTTAGACGTAGCTTCACCGTTGGGACTGGAAACGAGAGACGCCGTTCCCACCGGTTCCCACCCCCCCTCCCTTGGGACGTCTTAAGCACAGCGTTTGGAGCCGCAGAGTCCCTCAGCCCAGGGCTATGCCAGCTGCTGCACAGACACCCCACAGCGGGGCTTCTGAGTGCTTCTACACTGCAAAAATGGATCTAAAAATAAGTAAAATGTTCTTAAAGTTAGTGCATTTGTCTTTGACTTGAGCAGGTAAATAAGATTATTTGCCAATGGAATGAGTATTTTGACCCCTAAAATAAGATAATTGGACATCCTGCACTTGAAATAAGATGATGAAGATGAGTTGTTCCTATTTTAAGTGCAGAAATCTTATTCCATTGGCAAATCATCTTATTTACCTGCTCAAATCAAGGACATATACACTAATTTTAAGAACATTTTACTTATTTTAAGTTCCGTTTTTGCAGTGTATGAGCAAAAATTAGACTTGGATTCTTCGTTTTTATCTAGAGTTCTGCTTTTTTTTCCTGGCTGTGGATGAGAGGGCCGGCTCTTTATCGGTTGCTGGGCAGCTTGTGGCAGTTTCTGTGTGCCTAAAGCAGCGACTGTGTCGGCATTCCCAGTGCAAACGTTGGCTTGTTTCCTGGCTGTCCCTTGTCACCAAGCCTTGGGATCGCACCTTTTGTAGGTCTGTTGGCTTCTCCAGCTATTGCCTTTGGCATGAAACGCCGCGATCTGCAGTGGCCGGGATGAGAGTCGCATCATCAAAGTCGAAATTCATCTACAATCTACCCCTCACAAGATCATGAATGAGAAAACATCTCGGTTACAAGCAGCTGCAACAAGATTCCCTTTTAGCTCTCTGATCAGAATATCTCTTAGCACCTCCCTTTGGGATTTTCCAACGTTCTCCCAGTGCAAGGAGACACTTCTGTTGTTGGAAAACATCAGGATCCCCCAGAGGGGAGAAGGAAGTCTGGGTTTCCCTCCTAAAACTGTAAGCCCGATGACCAGATCTAGGATGATATTCCCACATGAAGTTTTAGTTTCGTTGGTTTAACAAGTGGAACAAAACAGCTGCTGAGCACCAAAGAAAGACAATATGAGTGTGGTTAAAGCGTTTTCAGATGATAGCCTCCATCTGTGGTGCAGTGGGTGTTGCAGCGTCGCTAACTTCTCAAATAAAAAGTAATTTAATCATGAATCAGACAGGAGAAAAATCTTTTAACTTGCTGATGCAGATTGCACTTCCAGCCAATCAGTTAGATTTCTATTAGTAGCAACACACACGGGACGTTAATTAAATGATGTTGGATAGATTTAACAACAAACAAAGTCTACAAAGTAAAGAAAAATTGATTGATGATAAAAGCATCATTATAATATATGCCTCTCTGTTTTTAATAGTCTCAATTTGTTCAGTTTGTGCAAATAAAAGTTTTGCAGACTGCCTTATTAAATCTGACAATTAAGAAAAAGTGGTTGTTTAAATGGCGTCCTTTGCATTTAAATCAGCTTGTTACTCTTGGAGAAAGCAGAAGAATTTAAACTAACACAAAAGTAGTGGCAATTTTTTAAAAAGTGGCTTTAATACAATTACCAGGAGTAAAAACAAAGCATGCTAGTTATCTGATTTCTGAATATAACTCTTACATTTATATATCTGGCATTAACATATAAATATTTCAGAGTGATATTATTTATATGACCAAATATGGATAGCAATAAAGTTTTTTTTTGTTGTTGTTGTTGTCGTCAATAACGCTAACTGTTAGCATAAGCTGTTAGCTAGTGTAGTGAGTGTTAGCTTGCTAGCTTTAGGTTGCAACACCTTGTACCTTTTCCTTCAGTAAAAGAACATATTTTTTCTTTTTATTATCATTATTCTTCAGTTGAAAGTCAACTGTGCAAACTTTGAAATTTAAATAGAAAAATAAACCTTACAACTATAACTTGGCCCAATTAGCTCAAAGCTAACTGAGCGTAACAAATGCAATACTAATTCTGATATTTTTTTAAATTTCAAATTCAAATAAAATACTAAAGACTTTAGGCAATGAAGAAATAATTGTTGAGACTCATATTTAGTTAAAACAATTAAAAGTGCATCCAAATTGACAAGTTCACAGTTCTAGCTGCTAAGCTAAAACATTTTCATTACATTTAGATTAAACAAATAGTTTTGTTGGAGATAAACAAAATAAAAATTAAATGGTAATAAAAATGTAATCTAAAACTAGACAATACATCAAATAAATTGAAAAAATCTGAAATGTACGTTCTAAAAGTTGGTCCATGCTTGTAGGCTGAAATGCAAGTAATGATCCAACATCACTGCCGAAAGGGAAATATCCATGATTAAATGTATTGTTAAATGTATTTGCACATTTTTTAATAAATACTCCTTGGATATTTTGGCAGCCATGGGAAATATATCATATTATAAAGCTAAATCGTGTTGCTGTGAGCTTTTTATTTTTAAGATAAACATCAGTTATATACTTTTCACTTCAAAAAAACAACTCTTTTAAATATAGCTTTAATTGTAGATGTGGACGTGTTAAAGCAAGTGACACATATACCTTTTATCAAATAAATGTTCTAGTTATTCCTATTTTGAAGGAAATGGACGTCTGCGTCAATTATTTTCAGAATTCAAGATTTTTGTTTTTCTCCAACTAGACAAATATACAATGACGAAAGGTTTGGGATTGGTTCATACTTCATTGTGACAGGCTCCTAAAATACTAAAAACAAAACACCTTTGGGTTTTTTAAATCAGTTATTAAACAAATAAAAAGTATAAAATGTGTACTCAACTGGAGCTAAATCACTTTTACACATTTTTAACCACGTTTTTGCCTAAATTAACTGCTCAGTCAGTTCTTTTATAGTTTTTGATCAGGATTTTCTGCCAACTCTGAATCATGTGCGTAAGTGGAAAGCAACCTGGACTGCTACCTTGTTTCTTGAACACCATTTCACTTTCATCCTGTTTAAAAGAGAAGAAAAACGCCTTCAAGGAAACAAGAGACATCATCCTGTTGCTTTTTACTTAAGCTCTTATCACATCTCGGCTGATTGTGAATCCATACCATCGTCGTCTAGAGAATTGGTAAAAAATAACCTTTGGAAAACTTTCTGGTTGAGCTATTTATCAGGTTTCTTGGTTTAATCAAAAAAGAAAAGAAAAAAACAACAAAAGGCCAGTAAAAGGGCACCGTTTTGTTTGTTTGTAAGCAGCCGCCTATCTTGTATCTTTGGTTGTGTTGGTGTTGGACTCAGGGAGGTATCTACTTAGTAAAGGATCAATCTACTTATGCGCTTGCTTGTCTGTTTGCATGCTGGATTATTTACCGACAAAAAGCCAAATCCACAGATCCTAATATGGATGAGGAGACACCCTTAGGTGTTGAGTGATATGTTGTTCTGTGTAATTATAGTCAGAGCGCGGCGTTGCTGATGCAGCAGGGCTCGGAGAAGATAAACAAGAAATTGAGTTGTTTTCTGCTTGTGGCTAAAGATGGCCAGTTTCATTTGTCATTCAAACCAAAGTGAAATAATTGCTTTTTTTTAATCATTTCACTGTCATTTTTCCTTTTCTTTCATTTTAATTGCTATGTGTACCATGTTTTGGCGAATAAGCGAGCCTTGCAATGAAAAGATAGCGGCACACTTTAGAAGAAAACTAATTTCCTGTGTAAGAAAATGAAACGTTTTATTTATTTTTTTCATCATCTTTACAGATTTTGCTTTGTCTTTTTACACATTTTCATCTGTACTCAAACTAAGAAGTGCAGTGCTCTGGTTTGTGTTTTATTTTATACATTTAAATGTTTTACAAAACTTAAGTGTGAAGAGAGTGAATCCAATATATATTTTAAATTATTATATTAATAGGAAATAAGCTTTCCATAGCAACCTGGCCCTATATAAAAAGTTATTTTGAACAGTTTTTGTGTGTTTTTGCCTTTTGACTTCGGGGTTTTTGTCTTGAAAAGTGCTAATAAATAAAGTTTTACTTGTTTGCTGGTGATTAGTTGTTCTTGGCAACAACGGCCGGCATCACCATCCTATAAACAGACAATAAGACGTTTACATCACCATGCAGAACGGATTTCATTCAATATGAATGAAATCCGTGAAGTTGGTCTTAACTTTTTATTTCAAGTGGCATTAAAAAGTCTTAAAAAGTCTTGAATTTAACTTGCCTTATACTGTAGGAACCCTGATTACTGTGATGTTCCTCATTGCTAATATGCTAATATTTTAACACCACATGCCACAGTGTCCGCAGAAGGTTTTTCTGAAGGTCTGAAGGATCATCAAGAGGTTTTCTGGTAACTCTGAGCCGGGCCTTGTGTTCTCTTTGGCCAGAACTGGGTTTTGGTTGTCAAACTCTCTTGTGGATTCTGTTTTTCTCTGTCGTTGCTGAACAGGGGGCCGTTAGCTGGGGTGAGTCAGATGTTGTTCTGGTTTCATTTCTGACCTCCTGGTTGAGTCATACCTTGCGACAAAAACAAAAAAAACAGAATAAATCTTTAAAGGCAGCGCACTTGACAGAACTGTGCACTTGCCAATATTTATATTTCACCATTAGATGCAAGGTAGAGGCTGGGATTCCTCCTGGGAGCCAACACAACGACGACCTTTCAGGGGTGCCCGGCTTTTCATTCAGCTGTGGCTGCATCCCGTGTCGTGTTGATTCGCAGGTAATCATCTCCATGCTCCGCTGCATTCTGAGCGACGGGCCGATCGGGCCACCGCCGTGTAAACACACACTCGTCTGTGTCACCGAGGGGGGACGCCGTCCTCTCACCGGGGGATCCAATTACCTGCGATTGGCAATGCGGTGGTTAGCACATACATCAGTGCCCAGGAGACAGACGGACACCTGCTTCTCTTTTCTCGTGCAGGTAGAGGCGTGCTCATTTATGCACTCGCTCGGTGAACCTGCTGACCTTGCATGTAGATTTGTGTGTATGCTTACAGCTGGGTGGCGGTTTCTCAGTCGTGCTAGGGTGCCATCACACTGCAAAAAGGGAACTAAAAGCAAATAAAATTTTCTTAAAATTGGTGTAGTTTTCCTTGATTTGAGCAGCTAAATAAGACTATTTGACAATGGAATGAATATTTTTACCCCTAAAATAAGATAATTAGGAATTCTGCTCTTGAAATAAGAGGATGGCGATGAATTGTTCCTATTTTAGTTGCAAAAATCTTATTCCACTGGCAAATACTGTTATTTACCTGCTCAAATAAAGGAAATATAAATTTCAAGAAAACTTTACTTATTCTTAGTTCCCTTTTTGCAGTGCAGTCCTCGCATGCTCTTACACTGCAAAAACAACTAAAAATAAGTAATATTTTCTCAAAATTAGTGCATTTGTCCTTGATTTGAGCAGGTTAATAAGATTATCTGCCAATGGAATGAGTATTTTTACCCACAAAATAAGATAATTAGATATAATGCACTTGAAATGAGGTGATGAAGATTAGTTCTTCCTATTTTAAGTGCAAAAATCTTATTCCATTGGCAGATTATTTTATTTACCTGCTCAAATAAAGTATAAATACACTCATTGCAAGAAAAATGTACTTATTTTTAGTTCAGTTTTTGCAGTGTAGAAGAAGAGGACAAGACGGCTTGCGTCCAAGAAAGCATTTTCTCCACGATCTTTTCTCGTGGACGCAAATGTTTACAAAGCAGAAAATGGAGGCAAATGCTTCCTCTGGAGGTGAGGGTGGTGTTGATAATTAAGCATGTTTTCAGCCAGGTGAACCATCTTCTAAGACGTTTCTGAAATTGTTAGTCGATCACAAAGAGAGAAGCGGCTCTAAGGTCTGCTGTTGGTGTAAAGTGAAGGCCTGGTCCGCGTCCTCTTATCTGTCCCCGTCGACTGACTACAAGAGGCAAAAACATGAGAGGATAACAAAAGATGCAGCTTTTTATTTTCTGGAATAAGCTAAGTAAACATCTATATGTCCTGTTAAAACCCCCTGAAAGAAACTTTCTTCATAGAATGCAGTGTTTTTTTTTTTCCTTCACTTTGATGTGCAAACAGTAAGTTGAAGCTGTCCCAGCGTGGAGCCTGAAGAAGAGGAATGCAGATGATCAATGCTGTCCTGTCTGTTAGGCTTCCTCAAACGGTGGCTCACCAGCAGGACTGCTCTGCTTCAGACTTACTCCACTTCTGATGCTCCACCAGTGGCCGTTGCCTTTGACCTTTTCTTTAGATGCTTTCTTTGTTCTACCTTGGTCTGTTTTTTTTCTGCATGGAGGCTCTCCAGACAGCAGATACCTGCGTTTGTTGTGCTTCTCACAGCCCTCCCAGCCTAACAATCCCGGACCTAAAGCTGAGGAAGTAATTGTTTTTCTAAATCTAGTCATCGTCCTGGAGTTATATGATGACATTTGCTTTGTTTCTCGCTATCATGAGGTCACCTCCTCTGCTTAGTTTTCATGGTTAAAGGCACATATTCACGTTGTTTGACATTTTTTTAAATGTATACGCCAGTACCTCGCTCTTGTTGCATATGCTTTCCTGAAAGATTATCATGTCATGCTAGTTAGTAGTTATTTTTTGTCTTTTAAGCTTTGCTTTTGCTCAGGTTGTTAGTCAATTTAGCCTTTTCTGTGTATATTTACCATCAGAACATCTCTGTGCATGTACAGTTGCTCAAAAAGCCATAAACATTTTATTTATGGGGGAAGTGGCATTCTAACGCGTTTAATTTGCGTTCATTCCAATGAAAAGGTTTTAGCCTTTGACTTTTATTTATGCCATTGTCCTTATTTGTGTTTGGTAGGGGCGCTGTGGTAGGACGACAGTGCAGTTGTGGCGCCGATGTTGTATTCTGTTCTACTTCTGGTCCGCTTCTCTTACTGGCTTCCATGTTTGCAGGCTGCTGCTCTGTTGCCAAAATAAAATACCAAATGCTGCGCTCTGTGTTGGGAACTCTGGGAACTCTCATATGATTGGGTGAGGTACCAGGAAGTAAACACGGGCTACACTCTGAACCAAAGTAGTTCTGGACCGTACCTCTAGGTTTGAAAGGAGAAAAATGTGTTGATGAAGAGGACCAATTGTTGATAGAGAATGTTACTTCCATCATATGTGACAAATGAGAAGGATTTAGGCTGATTTTGCAGTAAATTTCTTACTTATTGCTCCTTAACGAGAAAATATGACTAAAAACAAATGAATGTTGTTCAAGGGCAGAACTTTTTGCAAGACATTTATACTCCACTGAAGCGTCGTCCTTCCTAGTGCTTAACTTTTGTCGGTGCTCTGTCTTTTATAGATGGGATCAGGTAAATAAACATCTGAAATGTCCCCGTCAACATAGAAACCGTATCACAGATGGAAAAGAGCATTTAATGTGGAGGAAGACGGAAAACTTCAGATATCGGGTCAAATTGGCCAATGTATCCGGATTATAAAAATCTGTGTTGCATACAGCAATGGAGGCGTGGTTTTCCAGGCCCATCCTGACTGGTTAGATCCTTCAGAGAGCCGCGTTCCCCCAGTGCCAGACAGACGAACTCACACACAGCCTTCCTGACCCTGACCTGATTATGCAGATAATGTGTGTGTGTGTGGTGGGGGGGGAGTATTGGTTCTCCTCCATTTCACTAATTGCTAAGAGGACTAGATAAGACTGTAATTACAGCTTTTCTGAGAGAAAAGAGCTTTTGGTGTCAGTCTTCTTCTCTGGTGATTCCCCTCCTCAGCCTCACTTCCTCTGGCACAAACCAAGCCGCTGGAGGCAGTTGGGACTTTATGCTAACTTAACGATTCCTGCCTCGCTTTAAGTCATTTCTTATTTAACTAAACATCATACTTTATTATCAAGTTGTCTAATGAATACAAAGCACGTTTTAATTGGATTCCTTTCTGTTTTTCTTGCTCTGCACAAACCCTAAGTGCTACTCCTGCTGCTTCGATATCTCCTAATTAATGACTTTAGCTGCATTATTAGACCCAAACAAGGCCTAAGCTTTTATACCTGCACTTTAGTATCGTAGGTTCGTTACTTGAATTATATTGAACATATCCTGACTATCCCTACCAGAGTAAAGAGCCTGCTAGCGTCTTATCTTCCCACCTTCCCAATGACGTCTGTTAGTTTCATCCACGATGATCAATTAACACATCAATGCCGATTTTGACTTTAAGTTTCTGTTTATTTTCCTTATGTTGGAAGTAATTTGAACCCAACTTCTACCAGCATTTGTGTTAAATTATTTTCTCTTTTAAACCAAATCACTGTCACATTTAAAAGAACATTTAAAATAGAGGCTGTTAAACTTATTTTTCCTTCCTAAATGAGACGTTGGTATTTTTCTAAAGGGCATTTCTGACTGGCTGTTGGAGCTGACCTTGGTGCTGAAACGACAAGGCTGCACAGCACTGTTGCATCTCAGTTAAGAGATCCTTCATTGCTGAATAAAATGCTAAATTCACTTTCTTCTGACAACAAAGCCGTCCAGACCTTGTTTCTGCTTCAGGAGGTTCCTAGAACAAGAGCCACAGTTGTAGCTCAAGTCCAGGAAAATGTTTGAATGCATTGTAAATTTCCCCTTAAACTCTTTTATGCTTTTAAATCAACTCAAAGCTGGGGGTTATCACCTCTTAAACACAAAATTTCCTTCCACTCAACTTTCCCTTAATACGACTGGATGAAGCTTAGCTTTCTAAGCGAAAACTAAACTATGTAGCATTAGTATTTTTTTTTTTCATTAAGTCAATGAATGAAGTGAAATCTTTGATATTATTCTGATTGATTGAGCTGCATCTGAATGGCTACGTTTCTAAAGGTCCACTGAGATTGAAATCTCCAACTTTCTTGTGTCCTTTGTGGATCGTTTTGTATTTTAATTTCTCTGAATGCAACTGATGTTATTGTTTAACTTTTTCCTGGAAAGGAACGGGTCGGTATCGATAGCAACTCCTACCCGGTGGCTCTTGTTCACTTTTCCTTTAATGGCTTCCTGGAAGGTTTGTCTGTTCGTGTCCTGGTTAACTGAACCCATTAAACACAGGGAACTGGAGAGGAGCTCTGTGCACGAGGACAGCGGGGGCCGGCCCACCTGTTCAGAAGGAGCATTTGCTGAAGACGAGAGCAGCATGAGACCATACTCCTGCACTTGTTTTGGAAAATCACCCCTTGTTTCAACGAAGAATCCAGCCGAAGGAAGAAAAAAAAAGCAAAGGATGTCCACTCTAGCTGACAGATGAGTATTCCTGAGCCCACGCACGCTGCGGGAGGGCCACTTATGCGACACAGATGTAGTCACGGACCGAATGATCCGTCAGGGAAAGCTGGAGGAGTGAACTGTAGACATGCGAAATGACAAAGGCGTCTCAGACAGATGAATCAGCCCAGTTGCTGTGAAAGGAGCATGAAAGAGATGTTCACATTCATCCATCTATCCTCGTCAGCGAGCCGGCGGGGCCACCCGGCGCTCCCTGAACCTGACGCCTGACACGTTAACGCGCGCGCACACACACTCGTGTCGTCGCAGGAGACACGCGCCAATGACAGGGCGCTCACTCAGTCACACGCCCGTGCACCTCGCCTGGTTTCTAGCGCCATAAAAGCGCCACGCAGAAGCTCAGAGCTGGCCACATCTTGTTGACATTTTCATAGGCACTCGGAGTAATTTATGTAACGTTAGTTTGCTCCCAGTGCAGCAGGCCCCGACACAGTAAAAACAAACAGAGGGAGAAAGAGAACAAATTGCTTTTTTAAATTGCTCCGACAAGAGGTGCTCTTTTTGCTCTATTAGGACGGAGTGCAAACACACTGCTCCACAGCGGGCTGGGGGGGGGGGGGAAAACCGTTCACCGTTTCCCCTACAACCTGACGCCAAAAACCGAGCCGTAGAGGTTTACACTGTAAAAACGGAACTTAAAATAAGTAAAATGTTCTTAGTTAGTGCATTTGTCCTTGATTAGAGCAGGTAAATAAGATGATTTGCCAATGGAACAAGATTTTTGCACTTAAAACAGGAACAATTCATCTCCATCATCTTATTTCAAGTGCAGGATTTCTAATTATCTTATTTTAGGGGTCAAAATACTCATTCCATTGGCATATAATCTTATTTATTTGCTCAAATCAAGGACAAATACACTAACTTTAAGAACATTTTACTTATTTTTAGATCAGTTTTTGCAGTGTATCACAGGAGGGTTTCGTTTCGCGAGGCTCGTCTGCGCTAATAGCTGAAGGCACCCACCTGAACGCGCTTCTCTTGACCTCCTGGTGTAAACATCTTCCGTCACTATTAATTAGCCGCTACCAGCACATACTTTTCTCTCATTAGGGGGAGGGTTAACAGATAACGGGGAGCAGAATGTAAAGCGTAGGTGCTGCAACGGTAATGGGTCCTTTATGCGTTTAATCCTCTTTTCGCTGTTATCCGAGGGGCCAACTAAGGCCCTCTGGGTAATTATTTATTGTCCTCTGAAGAGGTATGTGCCACCTTCTTCTCTTTAGGCTCTTTGTTTCTGTGTTTTTGATGAACCAGACTTAATCAAACATAAGGTGGTTTAACACAAAAGCAGATTATTTCACATTTTAAGGGAATAAAGCTACACCAAATGAGCAAGTGTGAAAATCAACTGCAGCTCTTGTTGTATCATGAATTAACTGATTGATTCATTAATTTGGGTTTTGTTTCCCAGGCCACACCCTGGTCTGCTCGCTGGTCTAGTCTAGCGATGGTTTTGACCATGGATGCCATTTCTGCTCCGTCGCTTGCTATTAAATTAGAAACACTGACTTTAACTAAGGAAAGTGAGGCCTGAGGTGATTTTGATTGTTTTATGGGTTCCTCTGACACCTCCTAGGTGATTTGTCGAGGTGCTCTGGGAGTAAATTTGGGAGATCTTCCACTCATAGGTAGGGCTGGACGATAATTCAATAACAATATATATCGATCGATAGACGCATATCGATGATAGAAAAAAGGGTCAATAAAAAAGTTCAATAGAATAACAGTTTTCCTTCCTTTTGCATTCTAGCCATGTAGGTTAATATTCGCCATTACATCCTTCCAACCAATCGCAGACCCAGGAACCAAGCTCCGCCCCCTTCAAAGGGTTCAGTGAGCGCACGTTCTTTTTCTTTCTTTAAAAACTTGCACTCCGGGTCAAAAGTTGGTTGAATAAAGGTTTGAGTTTGAATTCAGTGTTTGTGTACTAAGCAACAGTATACAATGACCAGGGCTGCACTTAAAATATGTTTTAAATTTGTTGATAATTATCAATATCGAACAATATGATTTCTATTTTATCAATATACTTTTTTTCTATATCGTCCAGCCCTACTCCTAGGAATGTTTACCACTGTTCCATGTTTCCTCCATTTGTGGATCATGGCTCTCGCTGTGGTTCACTGGAGTCCTAAAGTCTTAGAAATGTCTTAGTAACGCTTTCCACACTCATCAATAACTTTAAAACTCAACCCTAAGAGACAAAAACGGTTAAAAACTGCCTTCATGGGAGAGTTCCCAGAAAAAAAAAACACAGATTACCAAAGATAACACGGACTTGTCTCACCTTTGACTAGGTGGCCTAGTCAAAGTCCAGTTTTAGGTCTGATTGAGATGCGGTGACCTGACCTCATCCAGACTCTCCAGTGTGGCTGAATTAAGTCGGTTCCAGTGGGTCAAATTCCTCCACACCGAGGTGAAAGACTCCTTGCTAGTTATCACAAAAGTTCAATACCAGTTGTTGACACAGGGGGCGCCACAACCAGGTTTGGTAGGCCATTCGTTTTTCACTCAGGACAAGTTTGGTTTGGAGACTGATTTTTTTTTTTTTTTTTTTTTTCCAACTCAGTAATTGAAATAAACCCTTAAACTCTGCTTTTTACCACATTTCCTCAGGTTATTTTATTTCATTTATTTTGGCAGAATAAACAATAACAAGGGCAGAATTTCACAGCTGCAAATCACTGCGTTCGTTTTGTAGGCTAGCATGATAGTTTGACCAGAAGTCAGACAATTTTATCTCACGTTCTCTTGTCTGAGGGAAACGGTTCGTCTCCATAATTATTTTCCAAAGATAACATCTCTTACACGCTGACGGACTTTTTTTTTTTTTCTGTCACTGAGAAAATTGAAAAATCTTGAAGAGTCTCAGTAGTCATCACATATTTTTTTTTTAATGCTGATATTTGAACCTTAACGCTGTGCTGCAGGAGAGGAGCTAATGAGGAAATTACAAGAAGCTGGAAGTAAAAAAAGAAATGACAAAGGAGAGATTCCTGGGAAATCCTGTTTCTCATACATATTAATTCAGCTCAACGTCTCCACTTCTGGATCCTCCTCTGCCTCTCCTGCCGTTCTGATCTTTGCATCCTTTGCGCTTAATCACGCAGACGGAGCCATATTGGCTGTCCGTAGAAAGTGCTCCCCGTGGTGAGAACATGGCCCGTTCACGGCCCCCCGCTTCTGGCCTGAACCTCAAAGCTTCCTTGTAATCCTGTGTTGTTCATGTGCGCGTTTGGCCTCGCTAAAGCGCGTCCTTGGAGAGTCGTTTGACGCCGCAGCGCCGAGCGTGCTCACAAACAGCACATATAGACTAAAACGACACATTGAGAAATCACAAATGCAACTATGCTCCAGGTTATTTAGTGTTTACATTCTCATACGCGCACAAACGGACCACTTCACTCTTCCACAGTCATGTTGACTCAACGGGTTGACCCGCCTTGCACCTACCTGGGCACGCTCAGAGACGCCAAAGATTAGCGAAGGCAAGCCTTCAGCGATGTTTTCTGCTGGAGCCCGTGCCGTTAAATGGCTCGATGATCGCTTTCTGCACACATGCAAAACTGGGTTGGCTGCACCTGCATCTGCCTCGCTGCAGAGTGCATCCAGATGAGAACTAGCAGCTCTGTGATTTATCTACTTCCTCCCTGCTGCAGCCGCTGAAATATAGATTTATCAGCGGAGGACACGTATAGCTGCTCCTAAAACAGGCGTTTTTCATTACGGGACTGTGATGTAGTATCGGTGCCGTTCAAGAGGGCAAATCTGCAACACGTTACATATTATCCTCGGTGTGCTACAGAGGAGGAAAATGAATCGACTTGTTTTATTTATTTTTTCTAGTTTCAGTTGTTTTATTGCTGGCATCAATCGCTCAATGGTTGCTGGATAAAATCAAATAGCTGGGAAAAAAAACAAGAAAATAAAGCAGACTTTCTTCTGCTTCCTTGTGGGGAAAAATAGTATAAAGGCAAATAGCTGCGTGAAAACGGGCTTTTCCCTTTATCTGCGTGGCGGCTCAGCCTGTATCAGACCTTTTCTCGCCTGTCGTGGTTACACGACTGGTGTCTCGCACGCAAGACGGGCGGCGTTTCACTCCATGGCTACGAAACCACCAGAAAACCGTCTTCCCTAACAAGGTGATAATGGTCGTGTGTTGAAGTGATCCCTCCCCTGTGGTCCCTCGCTGCTTCTCCTTTCTCTTCCCCTCTCTCTCTCTCTCTTTGTGTCAGATTCTCATCAGTCCTGGAACGCCGTGTTCCTCTGCCTCACCGCTGGGAATACGGACCAAGATGCTGCTGCTCTGCCGAGATGACGAGCTGCCTGGATCATAGAAACGGGCCACCGTCTTTTTAGTCAAAGGTGGACTAAGACTAAAACTGCCCTCTTGCTTTGCTGCTCTTCATAGAGATACTTGCTTACAGGCTACGGCGCGTCTTTAAAGATGGTGGAGCATCTCAAAGTGGTGCATAAATGTGAACTGGAGCGTTTTTAGGAGTTAAAAATCACAAAAGATGTATTGGCGCCCATGATTTCCCACAGGTCCTTTGGTTTCCACCAGCTCTAGAGGCTATAATCGTCTCCATTATTCTTAAAATAGCCAAAGATGAGTTGCTAAGATGGATTTTCTGGTTGTGCCACAGATCAGATGTGTGCTCTTTAGCTCTGGCTAGTTGGTCTAGTCCTTTTGTTTAGTGACCAACAGGTTTTCTCCCAGTTGTGCTCCAGATGTGCCTCCATCCGTCGTTCCATGAAGTCTGACCAGCTTCCCAGTTCCTTCTGCCTCAACATGATGCAGCCACCACCGTGCTTCATGCTGGGCACAATGTGATCTAGAGGTTATATTCCTGCTACATTTGGTGTTTAGGATGTAGCCCCTAAAGTTCCAATCTGGTTTCATCTAGAGATCGACCAATACTGTTTTTCTAAGGCCGATCCCGATACCGATTAATTTCAGTCAAACTGATCTCTGACATGTGCTGCCGATTATTTTTGGGGCCGATTCTTGAGGCTGACGTCGCTTTTACACGATAAAAAGGACTCAAAGTCTCAATTTAAATTTAAAAAAATTATTAACCAAACATATTAACAATGGATGGCAAACAATGTGAACAATTTAAATACATAAAACAATAAAAAATGTTGGTGCACCCCTGAGAATATTTGTAAACAGCAATACAGCAAAACCTAAATAAAAAGAAAATTGAACAATCTGAACCTGAATGCTAATGGATCGGCGATGTATCGGCCAATGGCAGTAAAACTAAAAAAAAAATTATTGGCCGATCGATAATATCGTTGCCGATAGCAATTATTTCAGTCAGTCAAACCGATCCCTGACATGTGCTGCCGATTATTTTTGGGGCCGTTACTTGTAGCTTATATTACTTTTTCTTCTCTCATTTAGATGATAAAAAGGACACGATGATAACAAACGTTACACAAGTCTCAATTTAAACAAAAAAAACATTTATTTACAAAACATATTAACAATGGATAGCAAACAATGTAAAAAACAATCTTAACCTGAGTGCTAATGGATCGGCAATGTATCGGCCGATGGCAATATAAGTAAAAAAACGCAAATATCGGCCCAAAATATGGGCCGACCAATAAAATCTGTCTTTTTTTTAAAGGCTGATGCCGATAGCGATTATTTTGACATCAGTCAAACCGATCCCTGACATGTGATGCCGATTATTTTTGGGGCCGTTTACTGACATTACCTTTTCTTTCCTCATTTAGATGATAAAAAGTACACGATGATAACAAACGTTACACAAGTCTCAATTTACACACAAAAAAAACATTTATCAACAAAACATATTAACAATGGATAGCAAACAATGTAAAAAACAATCTGAACCTGAGTGCTAATGGATCGGCAATGTATCGGCCGATGGCAATATAAGTAAAAAAACGCAAATATCATCGTCCGACCGATATCGGTCTTTACTTAATTTTTTTACGATGATAACAAACGTTACAAAAGTCTCAACTTAAACAAAAAAACATTTATTAACAAAACATACTAACCATGTATAGCAAACAATGTAAACAACATCTGAAACTGAGTGATATAACAAAAAAATCGTAAATATCGGCCCAAAATATCGTCCGACCAATAATATCAGTCTAGTTTCATCTGACCAGAGTACTTCCTCCACACGTCGGCTCCTCCATGGCGGTCAGACTGGAGGTCTTCTTCTAATGGTCGTGCTGTGAACAGATCCTTCTACCTGAGCAGTGGGTCTCTGCAGCTCCTCCAGGGTCGACAGCCTCCCTGATTAACGTTCTCCCTGCCTGGCCGGTTGTTTTTTTTTATTAAAAATAAAATCACAGCATTTATTTATTACAAGCAGAGGCAAATTTAAACTAGCACCAGTAGCAAATATAACTGACCTACCTGTTCAGTTTTTTTTTTTTTACATTACAGAGTGAGGTGTTCTGTACATTTATGGTTTTATTTGTCAAGGCTGTTCATCCTAACATCCATTTATCCCTAGCAAGTCGTAATGTGAACCAAATATGAGCGGCACAGCGAGGCACGGCGCCTTGCAGTGTTTCTAAAGCGTTCAGGCGAGTATTAACACAATGCCAGGGATGAAAGGCATCAGCAATGCCGCTCCTGTCAATCTTCTCCCTGTGAAAAAAGGTTGTTTTTGTTCAAGGAGTCGGAGTCTGTTTTCCTCCACCGGGAGAAGTCCCTCCACAAATGGGAAACATTAAAGATGGTCCGCTGCTTGCTGGCGGATCAGAGGTTGTTCTTTTTATCTTTTATTTCATCTCTTCTGACGTTTAGATATTTATTCTTAATATCTCCATGAGCCAAAGTCAGATTCCTTGTTTTTGCCGCCAAAGCTGGCCAATAAATCCTCCTTTGTGGACTTCTTTTCCTCTTTGTGTCTTTGCTTGTTGACTTAATTTTCTTGTCTGTCTTTCCTTCCTCCCTCCCTTTCTCCTTTACGTCCTTCCTTCCTCCTCTGCTTCCACGAGTCTTTGGGAGCATTTATCATTTCTTTGCTTTTTTCCTCATGGCTGGTTTTCTCTTTATCCTCCTCCTTCCTTTATACTCTTCCTTCTTCACTTTCTCTGTTTCTTAGGCCGATATTTCTCTCTTTATATATTTCCTTCCTATCTCTCATTTGTCCTTCCTTCATTTCTTGCCTCCTACCTCCAATCTTACCTCCTTTCCTTGCGTATCGCTTCAATTCAGCCTTCCTTCCTTCTTTCTACCCCGTGTGTGTTTTTGACCAGGTATTGAAGAAAAATCTAAATGACAAGAAGTAAATGTGAGAAAAAACAACTGATTGTACGTTTTTGGTGTCAAGAATAATAGCTCTCTGTTTTAATTACTAGACATTTTTGGATAAACACCTGCACTGCAACAACATCTAATTTAAATAGTGCGCTTTACGTTTGTCCAATGACAAATAAAACAGCTTCTTTTGCGACGTTTGTGTTTGAAAATCAAAAAAAAAAAAAAAAAAAATGACCATGAATCGTGTTTCTTTCTGGTTCTTCGCGTTAAGCCAGACACCTCGACGTGTGTCCACCCATTTCATTGGGAAACAATTAAAGCGGAGGAAACGATCCAGGAGATCAGCCGTCACGTCTGAAGCAGCCATTACACGTAACGCTCTGTGCATTAGAGCAGAGTTTTAACAGCGCTTTTCATAAAGCGCCCAGGTAACCGTCACTCACACTCGTTCTTGAAGTCTATTAAATGTACGTCTGAACTAATTGCTGTCTTTCACCGCGTTGCTGGCTCTACGCGTGGGAAACTGTGTCGACGTGTGACGGTAAAAACTGTATTTTAATGGGTTTGAACGGTGTGTTGCTGGCGAGCTAATGTCAGGTTTCTGCTCGCGGGGCCAGGGGCCTCCAGGAGCCGCCAAGGTCCCCTATTGTTTTACAGCCTCTCACAACACAAAGACAGCCCGTATCCATCTTTAATGGCAGAAAAGCTCCTTATTCCCAGTAATCTGCGGGCCTGATTCAAAGGCGACTCAATCACAGCGGCTCTCTGACTAATGGCGCCTCTCTGCGCTTTATTTGATTACGTTTATTAGCGCTCTAATTGTGTGCTTTTATTGAGAATCAAAGGGACGGAGGGGAACAAAGAGTGAGGTGTGTGCGTTGACCAGGTGAGCGCAGGCAGGATCACAACCCATTCAGAGGATTTAAGCGTTAATTACACAGTTGTTCAGAAGTTCGGAAAGAAAGCAAAGTTTTAGCAGCAGATATGTTTAAGGTTCATGCATTTCCTCGCAAAAGCGTTCTTGCATCTTTACCGTTTTCACGTCTTTTAACGCTACAGTCAGAAACTTAATAACTTTGGCTTTAGCTGCTTTTCTAGCCGTTTTCATGCAAAATATGCAAATTTCCTCAAAGGATGATACTAATGACTATAATTTGGCGAATAGGTTACAGATTGTGCGCTCTTTTTTTGGGGTAATTTTTACCTTATTCTAATACAAAATTTTAATATTCTGTTGAAGAAAATGTCTCAAACCTAAAAAATATGAAATAAAATTGTTCTTTGAAAAGCACAAAAAAGACGTCCACAGACTTTTAAATAATATTATTTTTTCCTTTTTTGATCCCAATTGGGAAATGAATCCTCTGCATTTAACCCATCCTAAAGTATGGCAGGCTGCAGCTGTGATTAGACACCACTGAGTAGTGTTTACTTTGGGTAAATGAGACCAAAATGTTACTTTTGATTTGGAACGTCAGGGAATTGGAAGCTGGTCAGAGAATCAGTGTTTTCAAAACTTTTTACAAATCAATTACTAAGTTTAAATCAGCCCTGTTTACCTGTTTAAATTAAAGCTTTTGTGGTTTAACTCAATCATCTGTGAGGGCCTTAGATGTTCATTGGAGAACAAACAGAAGGGGTACAAAGCAGGGTAAAGGGTTCTTTAACAGCATCCCAAGCTTTAAACGTTTTAATAAGACAAGAATCTGTAACTTTTTTGGAAATGTAACGCAGCAAAAAAAAAAAAAACAGTGGTGGAACATGGTGGTGGTGGCATCATGCTGTGGGCTTCAGCAGGAACCGGGAACCACTAAACCGGTCGTGGTCAAACTTGGATCGAGCAAAAGAACCGGGCCTTTTTGTCCAATCTGCCTGTGGTGCAGAATGGACTCTGCACCACACTTGCATAACTGCACATTTACACATTTGTGCATATGTGCAAATTTACACATTTGCACATATGCTTCATGCTGCTGAACTGATGAAGCCACAAATAGACTATTGCTTACAGTGTTACATTGTTTTTCATCTCAATTGTTTACATAAATCGCTGCTGCATCTTTATTCTGAAAAATAGTGCAATCTACTGTGATTTTTAGAGTGATTCTTTTCAAGCTGTATGCAAACAAAATTTCGTCCTGTACGCACTTTGTGTATACAAAATGACAATAAAGATATCTATCTATCTATCTATCTATCTATCTATCTATCTATCTATCTATCTATCTATCTATCTATCTATCTATCTATCTATCTATCTATCTATCTATCTATCTATCTATCTCTCTCTATCTCTCTCTATCTCTCTCTCTCTCTCTCTCTCTCTCTCTCTCTCTCTCTCTCTCTCTCTCTCTCTCTCTCTCTCTCTCTCTCTCTCTCTCTCTCTCTCTCTCTCTCTCCACGACCACTGTGAATTTATTACAAAGCGGACAGGTTGGCAGTGTTATTTCATAATCACCAACAACCTAAACTATCTTATCATTTGGTTTTAATTACAAATAACAATAATGGTTTCAGGTAAGGATTGTATTTATGATCTCTTTTCTTAAAAATGGCCGTTTTAGTTTAATTTTCCGCCTTTTTTGCTCCTTCTCAATTAAATAAATGGCAGCTTGTAAAACCACTAGTTTGGGTTAAATATTTAAACGCGTAGTCAAAGTTCAGACCGTTGGTCAGGCTTGAAACGTGATGTTCAGAGACGCTCTATTTCAGTTCCTCGTTGCAGTTAAAGGTGGTTTTATTGCGTTTTACTACTGAGAGGAAGTTCGAGCTTGTATCGTTACAAAATGCAGAACATTTTTAAGGATATCGATTCCTCTACAAAGCGCTGTAGGGATGAATCCGAGAGCTACGCAGCTGAAGAAGCGCGGTGCGTTTATATATATGATCCCGTCCCACCTGTCCAAACTCGCCGCTGGAAGCAGGCGGCAGCGCGAATGCTGATATGTTCCTCTCAGGAAATTAATCGCCTCGCCGAAGCTGCTTTAGTTAAATCGATTGTCTGAGAACGAGCCGCTCTCTGTCGCGCGGCACAAAGCAAAGCCGTGGTCCTGCTGGAAATGTGCGATAAGAACAAAGGTGCCTATCACGTTTAATTCACGGCTCTCATAAGGGAAGGTGGCCATTGTGATCGCATTGAATGCTCCGTCTTCTGATAAATGGGAGCTAATGTCCAGGTTCTTAAAAGCTCCTCGCTGCTGTCTAGTAATAACGCCGCCTGCTTTTCATTTCATTACTTCTTTTAGCTCGTTGATGCAGCCGCCGCTCTTCTAACAAATCATTTTAGCGCTCTGACAGCCGGCCGTGTGTCATCCCGCTCCAGCTTTTCTTTTCGTTTCTTTTTCTTTTTGACGCAGCGCTTGTTGTCCGCATGTCAAAGTGATTTACTTCCAGCTCCGCCTGATTGATTCAGTCAAACACTGCTATAATCGATGCAATCAGTGTTTATGCATCTCTGTGTCAGCTCCCAGTGGCAGTAATTCGTCCCAATCATGTAGTCACTGCTCTATTAAACCAAAAAAAAAAGTCTGAATTTTCCTCACCAAATTTACCACAATCAGGTGCAGATCAACTATTTTGTGAAAGTTTGGCCGCCGCAGAGGAAGCTGGAGGTTTATTTTTTTCCTGCAGAAGATGAAAATGCATCCAGCATCGTTACCCGATCCGTCAGTCGGATTCTACTTCCTGTGTCTTTTCTTGTTATTTATTCCCTGTGTTTAAAAATGGCCACCAAAATAACGCAGCAAACACCAGCGGGAGGGAAAGTCGTACCTCATGCGGCGCTTCTGTGTATTTTTCTCCTTTTGCCTTTTACTGCAGTGATGGATCGCAGCTCTTAAAGGCAGCCGCGTCTCCAGAACTGGAGATACTAAATGTTAAATGTAAAGAGCTGTAAAGTGAAACAGATCTGAGATCAGTCCTGGTGTCTCAGGCTGGAAACTTCAGCTCAATAGCCGAGCGTGAATCCTTCAATTTAAAGGCAAAAAAAAAAAAAACACCCCTTGTGGAGGCATTATTAAAACATCAGAAGGCACTAGAGTTTTGTAGTTCATATAATAAAAGCTTGAAATCTCAGCATGTAATAGACGAAACAGCTTTAATTAATAACTTCATGTATTTTTAAAAGAATCGGCCTTGTGTGCAGAAGATTTTTTTGACGCCACGATGAAAAGGTTGGATTTTTCTGTCATCATTTCTAAAGTCAAAAGTGGCAAAAAGGATGTGAACCTGTGGAATTAGCAATTTATTTGAAGGTGAACCTGCAGAGTTTTTTAAAAAAATCTTTGTGCAACCTTGTTTCCTGAATGTTGCAACAACATCAATGTGTAGAAGTTTAAACATCACAACTCATGTTTGTTTCCCAAGGGATGAAGCAAGGACAGCAGCAGGGATCATATTTTAGGATTTAGATGAAGCAGGGAAGTGGTAGCATGATGGTTTGGGCTTTTTTTCCCGCCTCTGTTACAGGTTGCCTCGAGCAATTAGATTGTAGAAGAGTAGAGGCGTATATCAATACATTAAGATTGAAAAGTACACACGTTTATCTACTTTAATTCAAAAATTTCAGTTTCAGAAATGTACAAAACTCCATAAAAGCAAAAGAAAAATAGGGTTATTATGCATAAATCTTATGATACAGCGTACAGGGAGGACTGGCTGCTAGCTTTAGCTGTCCGGCTGTGATTGACCAGGAGGGTAAGCTATAAAATGTCGCTGCTTAACAAGCTGGAAAGTTAAGTGGAAGGAAAAAGTGGTAGTAAAAGGTGAAACAATCAACAGAGAACAGTGGGTTTGCTTTTAAAGCAACATGGTATCCTTAACTCAGAGTCGTAGACCGATCCCCTCGATGCTTCGCTGCATTGATACGTTAATCCATGCAAAAGGAGCCCTGATCAGATACTTTGTAGTAAGTAGACTGCACATACTTTTCTTTAGGTCAATAACCAGTGTTGGATCTACTGTAATGTGCAAAACTTCTGACAAATTGAGACGTAATCTTCAACAACAGCCGAGCTAATTAGCCGGGAAAAAAAGCATATTGATTAAATAGAAATCATATTAATCGATATCGATAATTATCAACATATTCAAAACATATTTTATGTGCAGCCCTGGACATTTTATGCAGTTGCTTAATGATTTATTTTTAGATACAGAGACACAAACACTGAATTCATACTTAACTTTTTATTCAACCAACTTTTTACCTAAACTGCAAGTTTTTAAAGAAAGAAAAAAGAACACGTGTTCTCTGAACTCTTTGAAGGGGGCGGAGCTTGGTTCCTGGGTCTGCGTTTTGATTGGTTGGGAGGATGTAATGTGCAAAAGAAAGGACATTTTTTTTCCTATTGAACTTTTTATTGACTCTTTTTGTCTATCATCGATATACGTCTATCAACCGATATATATCGACCAGTCCTAGAGCTGATCTCTGTCATTAATTGTATTAAATTTTAAACTGAAATGACTTATATAAAGCAGTTTTTTTGGAAGTAAGCCCTCAGAGCGATCATGGAACTGGATATCCATCTGTCTGTAAATGTGGGTGAGAACATTAACCGTATTGTAAGTTTTGTCTTGGCATGGTCACATGCTACTCATGCTATAAAGATGCCAAGATGCTTTAATAAGAGGTTCTTCTGACTAGAACCGCTGGAAGCAATGATGTATTGAAGGGACCAGGAGAAAATCAGCTTTTGTAGGGCATCTCTAAGGTGCTCGCATGCCCTGCAGTAGCTACACAAATGGAAAAAAAATCATCAGCCACCTAGATATTCATGCAGAGTTAACAATTCATGCATATTTAATTTGATTTCTACTAGTGATCTGTGCACCACAAAACACCCAGGTCTGTTCCAGTACTTATGTACTTTGCAATTCATCTAAAAGTTCTAAACGTAGAGCGGAATGCACCCAAATGAAAATGTTTGTTTAGCAAAAACAAACATCTGGTATTTAGTCTAGACTGAAACAAATCTGTCAGGGTCTTCATTTGATGCAAAGTTTGCATTGTTTATTTTTTAATGAGATAAAACACTGTCAGATTCTGACGGATCTAGCTCTACGTAATCCTTGACTGATCTGTTGCTTTTTTTGGCTTGTTGTTGATTAAACCTTCAGACAGCAGGAGAAATATTGATCAAACCTCTTCAAAACATCACAAAAGGGGACTGGCTGCTTGAAAACCAAGGAGAAAGACATAGTTACAGTGCTTTGAAAAAGTATCTGCCACTGTTTTAACTGTTTTACATCAGTGTGGAGGAATGAGCCACTCCTATCGGCACCATCTGAAAACAGATTCATGTCTGGACTTTGACTAGGCCATTCCAAAATCTTCGTTTGATATGTTTTTAGCGATTCAGACGTGGGTTTTCCTGCAGCATGCTGCAGCTTAACGTCACAAACTGATGGATTTGCTGCCAGAGAGCCAAATTGAAGGTTCTTCAGGGGTCGTCTGTCTCCTCCTGGATGAGCCGATGATGCAATCATAGAGTAATTTTGGTAAACTGGTAAGGTTCTCTGTGTTTTCTAGATAACGCCTCTGGCTTTGGTTCGCTGGAGTCCCAAAGCCTTAGTTGGTAAACCCTTCCAGACTGATAAATGTGTGTCTACTCTGTCCTTTAATCGTCTTTAATTGGGACACAGTGTGTCGCTTTTTGGGATCTCATGTCCTACTTCATGCTGTCAGACAGGTTCCACTTTGAGGATTTTTTTTTATCCTACAGCTCTAACCTTTATCTCACCTGGCTGTTGCACCTGAAATTGAAGAAAAGGTACAACTGAAAGTCCACGTAGGTTAATGTATTTGTTTGTATACAGGGTTCCCGCGGATCCTTAAAAAGTCTTAAAAGGCATTGAATTCTGTAATATAAAACTAAGGCCTTAATTGGCATTAAAATGTCTTAAATCAGTCTTTCTTAGGTCTTAAAATTGTTACCAGGTCATAAATAGGATTTTATTTTTGTAATCCTTACCAAACAGTAAAATAATTGACACAATTATAAAATTTTTAATTTACCAAACGCCTCAATGTAACCATTATTGGTTCCGTCCCGATAGCGGAACCAATAAAAACTGTTGCAGCCGGACCATAGCTGCAAAAAAGAGTTGGTACTGGTTATGTAGTGGTTTTTAAAACGGATTTATAGTTTATTTTAGTACGGAACAAAACAACGTTTGTGAATTCAGTTCAGTAGTTGTTAAAAATATATCTGTAATTTGTATGTTTTTAGCTTTCTTGCTAAATGCAATGTTTTTCAAAATTTTAAACATGTCTACTGGGCCAGAAAGTAATGGTTTATGTTAAAATAAACATTTGGGTGAAGTTGTCACAACCAGGTTTATCGTAAAGTTGGTCTTAACTTTTTATTTCAAGTGGCATTAAAAAGTCTTTGAATTTAACTTGCCTTATGCTGTAGGAACCCTGGTATAGCTCCATAGCCTTCATACATCAACCCATTGTTTTGTATTTATCTTTTATCTGGGCTCTGAGACATTGACGCGCGACAAAAGAAAATCAAGCAGAGCAGAATATGTTATGGCAGATATGTAAATCTGTAGTGGTTGTGAGCGCATGTGTGAGCTGAATTGTCTATTACAGCACGCGTTTCACCCGCATGTAATCCTGGGCCATCTCTGCTGAAGCACCTCTTGGATCTGTGGGTGTGGATGCAGTGCCTTGCCTCAGAGCTCCAGAGTGGATGTTGCGGCGTCGGCCACCCACGAGTCTCCCCGCTCCGTCCTTCTGGTGGTCGGGCCGCCGGTACGCTTTGGCCCCCGGCAGCCCGCCCACGCGTTGATCTGGCGATTAGGCCAGAATATGTTTGCCCAGGCAGATTGAACACGGCGGAGGAGAGACGGGGTGAGGCTGAGCGGGACTCCGGGGAGGAGGGATATAAGGAAGGGGAATAAGACGGGCGCTCAGAGAGAGGAGTGAGCCGTAGCTTCACTATTTTCAGCAAAGCACAAGAGGCCAATCACATTTACATCCCGGCACTCTCCTGCCTTTCCAACAGCCTCTGGAGGATCCCTAATCAGCCGCAATTGGAGAGATGGATTCTTCAAAAACCAGCCTTTGATGTGACGTTTCACCGTTTGTTTGTGGATCTAATTATGTAATGGGCCGGCCGGCGACGTCGGGGTGAAGACGATGAACCCTGCAGGCCCAGCCCACCGGGAGGCGTCTCTGTTGTTTGCTCTGAAGTTGTTGTTCTATGTCTGATTTTGTTTAATGCATTTTTATAGCTTGGTGTTTTATTTAAATCAACAATGTGTGTCCTCGGGGACATCTGGGTATCGCTGGGACTCGGTTTCTACAGCATCCGTACATGTGGACCAGCTCTTCACTGCAAAAACTGAACTTAAAATAAGTAAAATTTTCTTAAAATGAGTGTGTTTGTCCTTGATTTGAGCAGGTAAATAAGATGATCTGCCAATGGAATAAGATTTTTGCACTTAAAACAGGAACAACTCATCTCCATCATCTAATTTCAAGTGCAGGATGTCTAATTATCTTATTTTAGAGGTCAAAATACTCATTCCATTGGCAGATAATCTTATTTACCTGCTCAAATCAAGGACAAACACACTCATTTTAAGAACATTTTACATATTTTTAGATCCTTTGTTGCAGTGTTCCTTTGCTCGGTTTAGTCCAGGTTCTCAAATTGATCTTTAAAGAACAATTATTCATGTGGCAAAGGAGTAACGGCACCACAAGAAGCTCTAAACTGCGTATTTAAACACCTTAATTCAGCTTTTAACGGCTTTAATCCGACAATTGCATGATTTCACTGGAGTCTTGTGTTACTCTTAGTTTTAAATAGATTTCCTTCTTTTATTAAATTTGAATATTAAGCCTTTTTAAGGTGTTTTATGTCTTGTCCCTGATCAAATAAATTGGAAATACGTTACTAAACAAACATTTTAAACTCTTTTTAACGTTCATGTTCTTGCTTTAGACACCTGAATAAATTAATGTTTGTATCTTGTCCCCCCCCCCCTCAAAAAAACAGTTTTACATAAATTTGTAGCTTTGTTTACCTGTAAGTAAAAACTCCTGATTCCCTCTAAAAAATGGTAGCTTGCTGAATCCTTCATCTATCTTAGCTGTCTGTAAAACAAACTACAGTGAAGTAGGATTTACCTGAACCATAAACTATTTTCAAATGTTTAAACTGTCTTGTCATCTTAAATTACCAAATTTATTGCTGTTTTTTTCTTCCTATGCACCTAAAAAATTGCCACTTTGGCTCCAGGGCCACCGTCATGCCTAAAAAATGTTCTGATCCAGCTCTGTCCTCCTGTTTGCTGTTTTCATTTTCGGTTCTTAAACATCATAAAATTATATTCATGTCCCTCGTTTGACCCCTTTTGGTTTGTTTAGAAATTCAAAATGTTACTATCATTCCCAGACCGATGTATTCATGCTAAACAAACAGCTATAACGGATTGAGGCGATTCAGAGAGGAAAATATGGACTGCGCTCAATGCTTCTGTTGAGGCCAGCCTTCAGCAGGATCTTAACTCTTTAGGCAAATGAACATAATAGAAATAAGAGCACAGATGTACGTCCCACGTTCTGCAGCAGCCGTCGCCTTAATCCCCAAACTGTTGGGGAAATTATTCTGTGGACTTTTAAAACTAAGACGCCACTTTCAGACACAGAGCGTCACACCAGCAGTCAAACACGGTGGTGGGGGTGCGATGCAAAAACGGATCTAAAAATAAGTAAAATGTTCTCCTAGATCCTTGATTTGAGCAGGTAAATAATATTATCTGCACTGCAAAAACGGAACTTAAAATAAGTAAAATGTTCTTAAAATTTATGTATTTGTCCTTGACTTGAGCAGGTAAATAAGATTATTTGCCAATGGAATAAGATTTTTGCACTTAAAATAGGAACAACTCATCTCCATCATCTTATTTCAAGTGCAGGATGTCTAATTATCTTATTTTAGGGGTCAAAATACTCATTCCATTGGCAAATAATCTTATTTACCTGCTCAAATCAAGGACAAATACACTAACTTAAAGAACATTTCACTTATTTTTAGATCAGTTTTTGCAGTGTGCCAATGGAATGAGTATTTTGACCCCTAAAATAAGATAATTAGACACCCTGCACTTGAAATAAGACGATGGAGATGAATTGTTCCTATTTTAAGTCCAAAAGTCTTATTCCATTGGCAGATCATCTTATTTAGCTGCTCAAATCAAGGACAGATACACTCATTTTAAGAACATTTTACTTATTTTTAGTTCTGTTTTTGCAGTGTGCTTTGCTGCTTCAGGACCTGGACCGAGTGGAAAATCCTGCAGGATAATGTTGGGCTACCGATCTTAAAAATGAGCTCCCTGGGGTTACGCAGGTGGACAAAGATCCAAAGCACACATGCAAGTCCACCTTTGACTGCCTCAGACACCAACAGGAAGGTTTTGGAGTGTCCTAGTCAAAGTCTGGATATAAGTTGAACTGAAATGCTGAGATGTTATGATCCTAACCAGGCTGTTTATTCTCCTCTATAGTGATGTAAGAGATGGCAGCAGCAACATGGCGGCTATAGGCTTAGGGAGTGATTACTTTTGTCACACGGGGTCATAATGGTTCGGATGGCTTTTTGCATCATTTATTGTATTAAATCTGTTGGATGATCTTAAACCTCTAACTGTGATTTAGTTAAAAATAAATCTTTAAGGATATTTTGTCTAAATGCAGGTTGAACGTCCTCATTATTTTTCCCTTTCTCATTCTCGGCGCACACTCCTCCTGCTTTTGGATTCTTTGACGGTTTAGGGGCTTTACGCTGTAGGCGTAAGCTCTGGTATCATGAACAGAAAGCTATTTGAAAGAGAGAGAGAGGGGAAAAAAAATAAAGAATGAGGCTGCAGAGATTTGTTGTCAACAAGCTATGTGAAAGATGGCTTGGGGTTTATAAGTCCCCAACTATAACACGGAAGCTGCTAAGCAGTCCTCTGCCAAGGAAGCTTCACTTTCAACAAATCAATTTTGTGCACAAAAGAAACCAAGGTCCCTATTAGAGCTCCCAGAAGAAGCCAAGCTAGACGAAGGCAGACTGGTTGGTTAAGTTCATTAGAGCAGAAACGGCAGCACACTTTTCCAGCCGTTTCTGTTTTTTTGTTGCATCCCTGTTTACTTACGCTTTTTTGTCCCTTTCATCTCGTCGTTTCTCCGAGACGAAAACCCGAATCTGGCAGGTCTGAATGTTTGCAAAGCATCCGCATAAGTAATTACTCAAAAATAGCTTCAAGGATGGTTACCAGTGGATGGAGATCCGACGAACACGAGGAAGCTTCACCCCTTTGACTCTTCATAATTGGAACATTCACAGTGGGAGACGGGTCAGGCTTTAAATATAGCAGCGCAGACAGTCTTTCGCATACCTTCTCGCGCTCCTCTGCCGCCCGTACAGTAGCCACAATCCATTTGCCTGAAGGTTACAGGAACGCTGGTCAATAAATCACAATGAGGGAGTTTCGAGTGCGCTTTACTTTTTCAGCCCCGTTTGCCGCTGCTGTTTAATTCATCAGGGTCAGCGTTGACAAGAGCTGTCGATAAATGCAGAGGCACACTTTTGCAGAGAGAGCAGGTGGACGAGATGTTTGCATGTGGCGTCAGGCACAGCCTCGTGGCAAATTATCCCAAACATGGATGCTGGATGGCGCAGGTGTTAGCAGAGCTGCTGCTGCCATTAGCTTTGTGTGCTATTCTTGGTTTGTTTTGTAGAAAGCACCCCTGGTTCAGGGCTTCTGTATGTATTTAAGTTGTGTTTTGACCCCTTGACAAACCTGTTTCTGCCAATACGTTTGTGCATTTTCTATCCTATAGAAAGTACACCTGGCTCAAGCTTTTCCATTGTCCAAGTTGTGTCTCTGATTAGGTTTTTCTCTTTCAAAGGCAGAGGTATTGAGATAACTATCGAGTGTAAATGGAACGCAAACTGAACTGAACCGAGCCAGACACAACCGAACCGCGCTAGATCTAGACCAGTTCCAGGGGTGGGCTCGGCCCGGTTTTTCCCTTGCCTGGTTCTCAGATGACAAAAAGTGCATAAGCAGACCGCGTCATCTCCTTACAGCCGGCTGACATTTCAGACATTCATAAAAATACTAGCTTCCTTACCGTGATACATGATTTCCAGGGATGATTCTGCTTAGCAGTGTGATGAACCTCATCGTCTGTCGTTGTTTCCTGCGTCTGTAAATCCTTATTAGACGTTCGTTTGTCTTATCTAATTCCCAAAAGCCGACTCTGTCAAGTAAATTCACCAAAAGTTGCCGTCTTTGCCTGATTCTCCGCAAACAACGAAATATAACCAAACATAACTTCCTGAATGCTACGGGCGCCGCCATTTGTATTTGCTTGATTCCCTCCTTCAATACCAGAGAGCAGTAGTACCGCAGATCGTCACTAGGAGGCGAGGAAACCAAGGAACAGAAATAACCTGATGTGTAAACGGTTGTCAGAATTAACTGATCCAAGCTCGGATCGGTTCAACAAGTGCAGTGTAAATGGGGTTTTTGTCTCCTTTTCACAGAAAGGACTTCTAGCACAACAACGTTTCTCTCCTGAATAAATCCGCTGAGTTGTACTTGCACCGATCCAGTTTTTCCCGATCCAGACCGATGTGATACCAGGGCTGATACCGATCCGATACAAATGTTGAATGAACCGTAAACCGTGTGAGTGAAGGCATCAAGCGTACACATAAAGTGTTAACAAAAGGTCTGCTTGCTCTTTAGCTTGATGCTTTCAGAGGTGCTTCTTTAGGTTTGTGGTGTTTAATTTACCAACTTTCTCACCACACCTCCCAGTTTTCACGTTGCAGATATGTTGCAGTCGGACTCGTTGGCGTATCAAGTTTGAAATGTTTCCAAATAGCAGACTTGGCTCGGTCCGGCGCTTGTGTTGCCTCATCGCTAGCTGCTGTGCGTGATAATGTAACATTCCCATAGAAAGTACTCCTAACTCAGTTTTCTTTTCTGCCCTTTTCCCAGTTAAAGCCACCGCCAATAATTCGTAAATTTTTCCTTTTCCTTTTCCATAACTAGTTCTTTTGGCTCATTGTTTGTGTTACAGAAGAAACTGATGTTAGCGTTAGCTTTGTGTATCCTTCCAATAGAAACTACGACTGACTCAGCGCTTCTTAATTTAGCTGTGTTCCTTTATACAATAGGCTGCAATCGACCCCTTCAGTCGTCATAACTGTCTGATGACTGGGGCTGATTTGGAAAAAACCACTTTAACATTAACTGCATTAAATAAAGGAGTGGTTCACGTTCAAACGGTGGGAATCAGTATCGACATCTAGAGTTGTTTGTTATTAGCTAAACCAGATCGACTTCAGCGCTTGTTTTCTTATGAAAACGTTTGGACTTGTGGGGCCACAGGTCTAAGTGGCTCAGAGGAAAGCAGTATATTAACTATAAAGGCCTTGCTACATCACGATATATGACATGATTTGGTGTTTCCCTTCTCTGTAGGGATTTATTTAGATTTAGACATTTTGTGATGAGAAAAATAAGCCCAGGGTTCCTGCGGATCCTTAAAAAGCCTTAAAAGGCATTGAATTCTGTAATATAAAACTAAGGCCTTAATTGGCATTAAAATGTCTTAAATCAGTCTTTCTTAGGTCTTAAAATTGTTACCAGGTCATAAATAGGATTTAGTTTTTGTAATCCTTACCAAACAGTAAAATAATGGACACAATTATATATATTTTTAATTTACCGAACAGCTCAATGTAACCATTATTGGTTCCTTCCCGATAGTGGAACCAATAAAAAGTGTTGCGGCCGGACCATAGCTGTGAAAAAGAGTTGGCACTGATTATGTTGTGGTTTTTAATACTGATTTATAGTCTATTTTAGTAGGGAACAAAACAAAGTTTGTGCAGTCAGTTCAGTTAATTTGTGTGTTTTTTAGCTTTCTTCCTATATGGAATGTTTTTTAAAATTTTAAACATGTCTACTGGGCCACAAAGTAATGGTTTATGTTAAAATAAACATTTGGGTGAAGTTGTCGCAACAAGGTTTATCTTGTTTATCGTGAAGTTGGTCTTAACTTTTTATTTCAAGTGGCAATAAAAAGTCTTAAAAAGTATTGAATTTAACTTCCCTTATGCTGTAGGAACCCTGAAGCCCCAAAAACACAAAAATAAAGATGCAGCGTCTGCGCTAAAACACACCAGAGTGCTGCACTTGTTTTACTTACGCTGATATATTTATAATATGTATGAACTGAAATAATAATAAGTAAAATAAGTTAATTTTGAAATAAACTTCAAGGCCTGTGGCGTCCTCTGGTTTTATTATCCTGGGCTCCTCGCTTATTAGCTCTGGATTTCTCACTTTATTTCACCTTATACCGCAGAGGCGTCTAGCGCTACATTAAAAGCTGGCTTACCTCGGTCTGCCCGAGCTTAATGAGTCACCTTGGGTATATTTCTCCTTAGAAGTTGCGAAGCTTCCTAAATAATCCATGAACACGGATTTATTAGTGTTAACTTTTAAAAAAATGGATCAATTATTGTCGTTAAAGGTTGTCATCGTCGTCGTTTGCAGAGGCAGTCATGCACTGCGACGCTGAAAACAATGCTGTACCCCTGGTTTGATGCACCGCTTGGAGGCATCCTGTGTCTGGCTTTAGGGCACTAAAGTAAGCGAGGGGAGAGAACCGTGGTGGGGGGGGGCAGGTTTTTAAAGGCTGAGGCATGGATTCTCAATCCTGTGCTGCTGGACCCAATTCAGCTCTATTGATCTCTCCGTCAGCCAGCTCCTTGCAGGCTAACATTTATCAGTTAATTAGGCTTAAAGCTGCTCCTGTTAGCTCAAGTGCATTCTGATGACAACCAAACCGTGTCCAAGTGGCATGGCGGGCGAGTTTCAAACAAAAGGGGGTGGGGGGGAGTCGTCGTCGCCATCCCTGCAAACACTAAGTTGCAAAGTTGTGCACAAAGCTCTCCTGATCACTGCATGTTTTGGGACTGGACCCCTTTACTCCTGAAATTAGCTGCTGGAATAAACGTAAAAGGTTAGTTTCTCCAAAGACGTCACCCTACAAGCAGACTAGAGGACCTTTGTGACTCTGGAGGAGCTGCAGGGTTGCTAAAGTTCACTTCACGTCTCCACTAAGGTGCATGAAGAGGGGAAGACTCCAGCAGCGTCGTTTCAGCTTGTAGCCTTCATTTTATTATTATTATAATAAAAGCTTTATTTACACATGTTTAAGAACTGATCCAGAACAATAAAGCAGGACTTACTACAGTCGTCAAGGTGATCACACGTCACCATCTGATTAAGGCCACAAGCTGAGTCAACCTAGCAGTCCTCAGTTCACCGGGGGCGGCACATATCCACATCTCAGGTGAGCTAATCCGTTGACAGAGCAGCTGTTAGCCGGCGCCTCTACAAATACGGCCTTGGCGGAGGATTACCACGCTGAAAGTCGTTGTCAGTAGGAAGCTGCAGGAAGTCCAGTTGGCAGTGCTGTGTGTAGGGATGAGGGATGGGAAGATCTGAGGGAACAGGGAAGATGGTTCGGGTTGATGTGAAGACGGATGGAGGAGAGCATCAGATGAAACAGGCTGGTTTAAATCAGATTATATTCATGCTCTAGAATGGTCTAATCAAAGTCCAGGTGTTTTTACAGACGCCGTCCGTCTGACTGAGCTGTTTTGCAAAGAAGGCATCAGTGTCTAGATCAAGGGTCTGCAACCCGTGGCTCTTTATAACTTTGGCTACAACTTATATTTTTATTATGGTATTTAAATCTAATAATGATAATAAATGCAGGTTTTAGCATTTTTTTTTCTTGAAATAATTCCTTATAATTTTCACAATAGAATGATGCTAAAAGTGCCAGTAAAATTCATTTTAAATCAATATTTATTCATTATGTTGGAAACTATGATTTTTTTTTTTACATCATTATCCACAAATATCGACATCAGGTCCATTCTCTTTTTTTTTAAACCTCAAAATAGACATAAAGGGGCGTTTCTTTAACGATGACAACACATTTCCTACAGTAGATCTTTATCAAAAATTATAACTTGTCTCTGTAACACTTTATTTGAAGGGGTGTACATAATACTGACATTACACTGTCATAAACATGACATAACACCTGTTATGAACATACAGTGCCAGAAACCATCAGAGAGTCTTTGTCTTTCTTTTCATTCAAAAAGAATGCAGAGAAAATGCCTTGTAGAGAGCCAAACTTGTGGGCACTAAGGTTTTCTGTGTATTTAAATAATTCATAATTATTTTACATGAATTGTATTTCTTAACCATAATGGTTTTTATGTAATTGGCATTGTAATTTTATCTTGTGATTTTATACTTGTGATTATTTTTAAGGTTGCCTTTTTTACACCTGGCTGGGGGACTACCGATGAAAATTAGCACTCTTTAGCTAACTCGGGTACATTTACATTGTTTTAATGTTGATTAATGTACACTGTCCCCTTTTACATAAACAATAAATAAAATAAAATAAAAATGAACATAAATGACTCTTTATGAATGTTTAGGACTGTTGTCATTAATTGTCATTTGGTAAATTATGACAATATTAAAGCAAAGTTGACATTGTTTAAAATGTCTTTGTTATGACAAGCCCTTAACTTAACAAAATCCCAAGTCAAGCCCTAAACTTAACCTTGTCTCTGTTAATGTCAAGTTGTCATAACAAAGACATTTTAAACAATGTCAACTTTGCTTTAATACTGTCATAATTTACCGAATGACAATTAATGACAACAGTCCTAAACATTCATAAAGAGTCATTTATGTTCATAACAGGTGTTATGTCATGTTTATAACAATGTAATGTCACTCTTATGTACACTCCTTCAAATAAAGTGTTACCGTTGTCTCTTTCTCAAAAGGCCTAAATAAGTTTAATTCAAGTGGACTGTAGGCAAAATGGCTCTTTGGACTGTAAAAGTTGCAAGAAATCCCCAAGAAGATGGTTGTGAATGTAAATACATGCCGCACTTTTCAGATTATTCATTCCTGTCACCTTCCCCTTTACGTTAGTGCTCCTTTTAGAAGTCCTGTTAAAATAAAGTAATGATTAAAATGTGAGGAAATCTTGAAACAGCAGGCAGCATTTAGTACGTGGGTAGAGCCTCTGTCAGACCCCCCCCCCCCCCCCCCCCCTTCAGTGATGCGAGCAGAGATGAAAGAGAAGCATGGCTAGCTGTGATCTACGATAGGACACAGCTATCCTTTATTAACACGGTTTGCTGTTGGTCCTACAAAGCTTTTCTCATATCTGGCCCCGCCGTCGGTCACGGCTCAAACTCGGCCGCTGTTTAAAACGGATTATTTGCATCGATGAGGTTTTCAGCTGCCGGTGGCTCTCCCGGGCCCCTGACCGCCGCGTAGATATTCTGCCTCTGTGTTTTTTGTTTTTTCTTCCTTCTTTCTTCCTTGGAGATCATCAGCAGTTTAAAAGCATCCGCGATTGTGTTGTGGTCGAGAATTCGTTTGATGAATGGAGCCATTAATGATTGATTCCTGGCTGGCGCGCGGCGCTGCGGCCCCCCCGCCGCCGGGGGCAAAGGCCCGCAGCGCCATCGGCCTGAGGAGAGGAACAAATACTAATTAAATCACTGCGAGTCGGCCTTGTGCCGATTGAGCCCCTGAGACGGCAGCACAGCCTAAACATCCTGGAAATGCTTTATTATTATCATCATAATTAAATAATGTTCTGTTAGGTTGGAGTGAAAGTGACTTGTTGCTGGATGTGGACAAAGACTCTCTAACGTAGGGCTGGACGATATAGGGAAAAAATGCATATAGATACAATAGAAATCATATTGATCGATATCAACAAATTCAAACATGTATTTTAAGTGCAGCCCTGGCTATTTTTTGCTGTTGGTTAATGTCTTATTTTTAAATAAAGAACACTGAATTCAAACCCCACCCTTTATTCAACCAGCTTTTTACCAAAACTGCAAGTTTTTAAAAAAGAAAAAAAGAACTCGTGCTCTCTGAACTCTTTGAAGGGGGCGGAGCTTGGTTCCAAGGTCTGCGTTGTGATTGGCTGGGAGGATGTAATGACTGTGATATTAACCTAAATGGCTAGAATGCAAAAGGAAGGAAAACTGTTATTGTATTGAACTTTTTATTGACCCTTTTTGTCAATATAATAATAATATCAATCGATATATATATTGTTATTTAATTATTGTCCAGCCCTACTCTAAAGGTTGTCCAGGATCTATCTGGAAGTTATTACCTGTTGCAGGGAGAGTGTGCATCCTCTTCCTGTTTTTGCCCATATTTAGCACACATATTATGCATTTCATTGTTTTTCATAGTTATTTTGTTTGTTTTTGGCAGTAAAATAAGATGCGGTACCTACAGGTAGCTAGAAGACTCGCCGACTATGTTTTCTGGCTGAATGTTCCTCGTTTCCGTAGCTGAAAGAGACTTGAATCATAAGGGCATGATTCCTTAAAATGCTTTAAAATTCCGTTTATAAATGATTATTATCAGCAAACTCCTACATATCAGTATAAAATATTAATCTAGCTGAATTAAAATAGGATTTTATAGCAAAATATAATGTTATTTCTGCAGCTTTATTCATTTTAATTGCAGAAGCAGATAGACCCGCCAGTACGTTCAAAAGACTCAAACACACCATTTCAGGCTTAAAGTAACAACTTATTTAGAGTTTTATGGCTCATGAGCATCGATGCTTCTAAACTGTGTATCACACTTTTTGGCAGTGCAAGTTTTTGGTATATTTTCTTGAAAAAAACAATAAATAAATTTAAAGTTGCAGTTTGACTGAAACATTTAGAAAAATACAATAATTAATTTAAGTGCATTTATTCACTGTTAATTCATGTGAACATTTTAATAGACATAATTATGATACACACCTCAGTTTGATTGCTATAAGAGAAAATCATGAGAAAATGTGGAAATCTCATTAAATCTTCAGTTGTTTATTAAAAATGTTTCCTATATCAACTTCTGTTGTCCTTTTTTCTTTAGGTTTAACTGCAGTTAGATACAAATTAACCTTGTTTGACACAAAAAAAGCGTAAAAAAAGGGCACCATATCCCCCAGTAACCAGTCTCACGATGGATTGGGTGGATTTACTGCTCCGTTTTGGGTCTATTGCTACTATCAAGGCCAGGGGAAGCTTGTTAGCAGGGTTCGTTAAACTTTTTCACACCGTCGTCACATAACACGTCCAGGTCAAACGTGCCAGCGCATATTTTCAGTTATGCCAGTCATTGGAACTGAGACAGGATTGAATCAAAGGCAAAATTATTATTTTTTTTCAGCACCTATGCTTTTCTAGAGGCTCCCATCCACTCAGGAGCATTAGAGGCTACCTTTGGGTGTTTTTTACTTGTTCAGCGGAGTCCTGATGAGACTCCTTTTGTCATTTTATTTGGAATGGGTTTGAATGCTGGGTCATAGATACTGCACTGCAAAAACAGAACTAAAAATAAGTGAAAATTTCTTGAAATGAGTGTATTTGCCCTTGACTTGAGCAGGTAAATAGGATTATCTGCCAATGGAATAAGATTTATGCACTTAAAATAAGAACATCTCATCTCCATCATATTATTTCAAGTGCATTATATTTAACTATCTTATTCCAGGGGTAAAATTACTCATTTCATTGGCAGATAAGATTATTTACCTGCTCAAATCAAGGACAAATACACTAATTTCAAGAAAATTTCACTTAGTTTTAGTTCCGTTTTTGCAGTGTGGAAAGCGGAAGCCGCTGTCCTCCCCCTTGGATTACACTGCAAAAAGGGAACTAAAAGTAAGTAAAACTTTCTTGAAATGAGTGTATTTGTCCTTGATTTGAGCAGGAAAATAATCTTATCTGCCAATGAAATGAGGATTTTTACCCCTAAAATAAGGTAATTTGATATTCTGCACTTGAAATAAGACGATGGAGATGAATTGTTCCTATTTTAAGTGCAAAAATCTTATTCCATTGGCAGATAGTCTTATTCACCTGCTCAAATCAAGTAAAAATACACTAATTTCAAGAAAGTTTATTTTTACTTTTAGTTCCCTTTTTGCAGTGCAGGACCATCTTTCCTCTTTTAAAACCTCCATCTTTTCTTCATCCCTGCTGAACTGGACCAACGCCGCTCCGCACCGGTTTGGGATGAACCAGGGTTTGTTGCTGTTGGGCTCGACCCTCATTAGCACATTTTATTTTTGGATGATTCTCTTGACTTTCTCAAACCCTGCTGCCACATATGGAGTGACGGGGTTCCTGGATAAACATATTTCACAGCACTATTTGACAGGTGCAGAAATATATTCACAAAAAGCGAGCGAAAGCCTGGTTGCCTTTGATTTAAGCCTGTTTTAGCTTCTAATTCTAACCCTTTAGCCAACTATTAAAACTCTATAATCTCCCCAGAGCCTTTGGTTATATCGGCTCCTGTCAGGCCTGTTATTTTATAGCTGCTAAAATACATCTTTCCTGGGACAAAAAACATGCCTGTGCGGCATGAAAAGTTCAGAAACCCCATAAAGCATCTTTAAACCTCATATCCGCTGCTCTTAAAGCATGCCATGTGAGTTGGACGGCCATATCTCAGCTTCAGTTCCTGTGAAACACGATGCAGGGGGTGTCATTAAAGCAAATCCACGTATGTTCACTGCAAAAACCGAACCACAAATAAGTCAGATTTTCTTGAACTTAGTGTATTTGTCCTTGATTTGAGCAGGTAAATAAGATGATTTGCCAATGGAATGAGTATTTTGACCCCTAAAAAAGGATAATTAGTTATCCTGCACTTGAAGTAAGATGATGGAGATGAATTGTTCCTATTTTAAGTGCAGAAAACTTATTCCATTGGCAAATCATCTTATTTGCATGCTCAAATCAAGAACAAATACACTCATTTTAAGAAAATTCAACTTATTTTTAGTTTCATTTTTGCAGTGCGAGCTGGCTTTGCTTTAACGGCAGCACAACGTCTGATGGTCGGAGGGCTTTTTGGGCCTTTTAAAGTCATCAGGCGGGGTTAATTCTGTGTGAACGGCTCGCCCCGGCTGTGAATAACCAGATTTGACAGAACAAACAGCGTTACGCTTCGTGTTTTGTGGACGATGTTTGTTCATTTAGCCTGCAGAGAGAGAGAGAGAGAGCGTGCGCGCGCCGGCGTATAATTTATCGAAAACAATCAGTTTTCATGTCTCAAACCTTGAAGCAACCTCTGTCGACGGGAAATGAAGACGGACGCTTTAAAGGTGCGGCGGACTCGGCCCGTGTTCAGATTGTTTTCCTGCCGGCTTAAAGGAGGAGAAGCGGGGCGGGAGCTAATAAGGAGGCAGCATCCAGAGCCGCAGTTAAACTTTATAGTTAGCTTTGAACTCTGCAAACAGCAGGACTCCGAACGGACCGAATAAACCGACATGGAGCTTCGTTCTGGCTCTCATTCCCAGAATTTTGATTGCTTTTCTCTTTTCTTTGGAGCTCTGACCTTGCCGCCGCTTCTTTCCTCTCTTTTTTTTTCTTTTTGAATGTACAGATTCAAAGCAGGCGAGTAAAGCTTAGCAGAAGCGTCTCCTTCCTCTGATTGTTGCATTCGATCCCTCTTTCTTCCCACAGTGGCGTTAAAAAAAATGTTAGAAAATCACGTAGAGGCCTTGTGTTGCCACTCAGATCTCCGCATTGTTCCTCTGTTTGCGCGACAAGGTTTGTGAGAAGCGTGATGAGGTCGAGTGCTCCAGGAGCCGCTCATTCAAACCAACGCTTCTGACTTGTGCACCGAGGCCGCCGAGATTAACTGTGCTTGACCTGCGAGGAAACTAAAGCTGCTTTAGATTTCACAGCCAGGTGTGACAATGCCTCTTTAAAGCTGCGCCATGTTGGCAAAATAAACCGCTAATTAGCATGCGGAGTCATTGTGTTGCAGTTCTTAATCAAAGCTATTCCCCTGAAATGTCTTTGATTGCTCCGACTCGGTCGTGCTCTCGTGTCGCTGGCAGACGCTGATCCTCGACGGTGGAGGGAGAGCAGCTACTGTCTTCCACCGTATGTTTTGAAGACTTGCACTAAACTCTTTTTTTTTTAATTAAGAAAATTTGCCAGAATGAAGGAAATATTGTCACACACTCTTAAGTCTGCGTGCAAAATCTTATTTATGGCAGGAAACTGACTCTAGGAACATGGCGGTGGCAGTATCATGAAGTGGGATGCATTTTCTTGTTTTTTTTAAAGGCATGTATAGTTTTCTTTCTACTTCCTGCTGCTTTGTGTCTGTCTGTCACATTAAAGCTGAAGAAAACGTTGAATTTTCTGGCTGTGAGGTGACAAAATCGGACATATTTCCAGGTTTGAATCCTTCCTTTTTTAAGTTTCGGTGCAGAACTAAACGGCAGCATCTCATGTGAGCTCAAGCTCGTCTCTTCCTTCATGGAGACGTCGTCGCTCCATTTCAACTCCACCAGAATTTCATTTTTTTCTTTTTTGCACTGATCCGCCTTTCGGAAAAGAAGACATGAATCAATAATCTGATCTGGGAGAAAAGCTCGTTGCCAGCTGAGACCGTTTTTAGCCAAAGAGCAAAAGACGGCATCAGGTCTCTTTGCCTCCAACTGATGAGAGACGGCAGGAAAAAAAAAAAAAAAAAGACCCCCAAAGATTTTCCTTTTTGATCCAGACGAGCAGGAGATCAGCCTTTGATCCGCACGCTCTTGTTGCTTTTAAGTGCAGATGCATACATGCTTCGGAGGGTGTATTTGTTTTTGCGCGCGCCAAAAAAACGGCGGCGCACCTCCGGCGCTCTTGATGAGCGCCAGAAACGTGAACTGCGACTCCACGCTTCCTTCTCCTGCTGCTCCAGACTCTATTTCTGGATGTACCCATTAAAATTAAAGGGAAAAATTTTAGGGAAAAACACAGAAAAGCTACGTTCTAGCATCGGATGTTTCTTCAACATGGAAGCAGAAAGGTGGTTAAAAACCCAGCTCAGGTTCAGCTCCCCCCCCCCCCTATCATCTCTGCAGGTTTTCTGGGCGTCGGACTCATTTGTCACCCTGAAGCTACCAGTAGTTACAGTTTGAGAGAAAACAAAGCTGTTTGCCTTCATGTTGCAGGAAAGATTACTTCCCGAGACAATATTCAATCTTGTGAGCCGTCCATGCTATAAATATTAAAGAGGGGATTCAGAAGCTTCTGTTTACAGGGAGAGGTTTATTTTAAGGGATAGTTAAAGGCTGCTGGTTGTGGTTTTGAGCCCCGGACACGTCGTTTATTTGACTTCAGCCTCTGTCTTGATCACTCCGTCTGAATAAACTATAAACTGCTGTAAAAAAAAAAGTCTGCTCCATTTCCCCCCCACTACTTCAGGTCAGAAGCGGCCTAGATGAGATGTGGCCAGAGCAGCTCGGACTGAAGCAGCTCCAGTGTTGGTCCGGAGCCAGATGCTAAATTAAATTCAGTTATTCCTGTGCTGGCAGCTTAAGCGAAGGTCCCTGATCCAGATAACTGCGGCTAGAGTAAACCCAACTCTTCGTAGGCCTCGTTATTGCTTACCTTCAGGGCTACGGGAGGAGCTCGGCCTCTGGGGGGGGATCCAGGAATTGTTTTCCCTCCAACTAGTCGTCTCGTTCTGTCAACATAATTCAGGGGGAAATAAAAATCTCAATTCGCCAATTGGACAACTGAAGCAGGTCACTGAAAATTGGAAAGGATATTTTTCTAAAGGGACGATAGAAAACCTGAAAAGGAGGCGGTGGTCAAAATAAACTCCACTATTCTCTACATCTGAGCTTCAGTGTAGTTAGATGATTGCTTCCTTCAAATAAAAACATCAAAAAATCTCCCAAAACCCCCATGAGGACGATGGGTTCTGGTCCTAAATGGCATGTCGGCACCAAAACGACACTAAAGTACATTTGTGCCGAAGCACGATGGCAGCACGTCTAAGTGGATGACATTATAAGTAGATCCATATACCTGGCAGTTTTGGTCCAGAACCTGTAGTTGTCTGCTTAAAAACAGAACATGAGGTCTGGTTTTATTATTCAACATCATATGCAACGTTGGTATTGTTGGACCGGTAGTGCTGTAATTCTAAGACATTTTTTCACTGATTTATTATGCATAAAGAAATATAATAGAAAATAAAATCTGAGCCTGACCTCATATTGTATATAAAACAAAGTTTCAGCATCAGCTGATGGGTTTTAGAGATAGACGGAGAGCTTAGTGGGCGGAGCCTGACACAGGAGCTTGCTGTCATTCAAAAACTTTTGATATTTTGTGTCCTTTTGCTTTTATTTAGTCTTTTTTTCTGTGCCAGCTGTTGCTCTATGCTTTTATTTCAGTCTCGGTTCACTCAATGCAGCTGTTGGCAATGCTCAGCCCTTCACTGCTGCATTTTAAAAGGTGGTCCGTCAAGATTCAACCAAAGTAATGTGGTTAACAAACGCTGGTCTGCTTCCAAATGTTTGTGCTTCATTATCTGGAAAAGTCAGTAATTTATGTTTAACAGACTAAACCACTGTACTAACAACTGGGGATGGATTTAAATTCATTGTTTTTTTACCTAGAAAAACTCACTTTCATTTAAGCAACGATATTATTTTGCTATTTTGTGGTAACTGGGTTAGTAAAAAGAATATCTATATTTTTAGCACACTTTTTGTTATTCATATTTGACAACCACCATTGAAATATAGAAATAAGAAGCAGGAACTCTGGAGCTCTGGGAGGAAGAATGATGAACTTCAGCAGCAGCAGCTAGGCGCTAACATAGTAGTTGTTTTATTTTATTCTGTTGGACATTAGAAACTGGACCAAGGAGGATTTAGTTTTCAAAAAGGTAAAAAAAAAATGCTTGTTGAGTCTGCTGGTAGGTAGAAATAATTACAGTGTAAAGATTAAACAGAGCTAGCTGCTACAACTAGCGATGCTAGCACGGCTTTTACATATTACAAATACGGGTTGGGTGGTGGACTTAAAAAGTAAAGATTTATTCTTGAATATGTGAAAGATTAGCCTAAATCAATGATTTTAAAACCTTTTTACCATGTAGGCAAAAACAGTCAAGGGTACTAGTGAGCCAATTTTCTTTTTTACTTTTTAAAAACTATAAAACATGATATTGTGAATTGTTTTACCTGGGCTACAGTAATTTAAGCATGCAATATTTTAGTTAGACTTTAGTGTGGGAGGAAACAATGTGTAGAGCTTAAAGAGGGCTTTGCATACTTTATTAAAAGAATAAGTTTTCAGTTTTCAGTGTCTTTTCAGCTCGAATGGAAAGTAAAATCTGGCTATCTTCCACATTAAGAACAGCTCTTTCTATGATTAGAAGTCAGTGGACAGATGTGGTCCTGTTTGCTGTGAAATTATAGAGCAAGCAAATAATGGGGCCATTAAAAGATGAATAGACTAACATTTTCTGTTGCAAGCAGATTTAAAATTGTCTCCCCCTATTAAGAATAAAAAGTCTCCATCTGGAACAATGCGCTGTGATGGCTAGCAAAATGTATGTCATTATTTCATTCTAGACTTTTAGACAAACTTTGCCAACATGTTTCTAAGCTCAGACGGAGACTTAAAGATGAGATGACATCTCCGCTCTTTGCGTGTTAGGGCTGGGCGATATGTCCTAAAATCAATATCGCGATATATTGACCAGTTATATTATCGCCCAGGCCTGCTACATGTTGTGCCGCTGTCTCTGCGTTGTACTTTGCTGCGCTTTATTCATCGTTTACTCCTTAAAGCTCATGGTGGTTACGGGTTTACGGCATCCTGATTTTTGGGTGTGTGGGCTTCAACCCCCCCAGTTGATCACGACACGCAATAAAAACAGAGCAAAAGGAAGATCTAAAAAGTGCCTTTCTTCAGCTTTAGTGTCACTGCTCTAAAATGCCACCTATTTATTTCCTGAGTCCTCTCTGTTGGGGATTTAGTCACAAAAACTGATTTAACTTGTCGATAAGTTATCTTTTGTCATGGAATATATTATGAGCCAAGCATGGCTGGCTTTAAAAGTTGTCATTTTGTAAAAAAACAAAACAAAAAAACAAATAGCAAAGAGTATATAGGCTTAAGAAAACACAAGATAGACAAAGCTTTATCCATTTCAGTCAAAAGTTGTTCAAATGTGATATTTTTAACATGCTGGGAGGGAAAAACTCTCGCTGTTCAGCCACTATCTCCTCCAAGCAAACCCAAACCGGTCGGTCTACAGAAGGCTTCATATCTCCATGAAACTTTAAAGGCACACGGCGAAGGGATCGAGACTTTAAAAGGCAGACGTTCAAATCTGAATTTGGCTGAAAATAGTGTGGATTTCAGATATTTCCACAGCATCGTCGCTGTCCTCACAAACAAATCCCACAGGATTACCTGAGCGTTATTGTAGCCAAACGGGTTTCAAATGTATCCCTCTTTTTTATTCTCTAGCTCACTAGCCAGTTGTTGCAAATGCTCCCTTTAGACTTTACTCTGCTTAGGCTTCTTGAATTGTATTTATTTCTTCTTGTTTCTGTTAAATTTAGCCCTAATACCTGCAGGGGACGTCAGAGTTGTGCCCTCGCTGAGCAGCGGACGGGCTTTGTGGTTTAAAAACACGCATCAAAGAAGGAGGAGGAGGAGGAGGAAGAAACCTTCCCACAGAGCGTCAAGCAGAAATAAGCGCGCCTGTTTATCCGTTTGTGTGGACCAGAAGGAGATGAGAGATTAATAAATACATGTGGGAACTGCAGGGAGGTGAAATTGAAGTCCTCCCTTGTTGAGCATTTAGAGTACCTTAAGGTGACCCTCCATATATTCCCAAGTGCACTTCTCCTGTGGCCCAGAAATGCTTGTAGGACTGAACAGGAAGCAAAACAAAGAATGTTTCCTTTGTTTCTGCTTTTTTTTTTTTTTTTTTTTTTTTTTTACAATCTCATCAGACTCTGCTTTTGTGATTTCCTCTGCGCGACAAACTTCTCACCCACTCCCTCTCTTCGCCCGTGCATCTCCTCTCATTGTCTGTCGCTCTGACTACCCTCCTTTTCTTCTCCTCTCTGTGTCATAATAGCCTGCAGATGCAATTCATTTCGCAAGCAGGGTGTAGGTGGAGGCATTGTGCTCTGAGCGGTGCTTCACCAAAAATTACTGCCAGAGCTCGAAAAACGCTCACCACGGCTCGGTTTGACGGGAGCCGCATTCCTCGTGCAATCCCCGCCGATATTTTTTATATTGGGGAGTTTTTTTTTTGTAGTAGTAAAAATTGCGATATCCCTGAGAAGCAGCTCAGTAAGATGAAGGAAACAACCAAGAGTTACTTTGTGGCGGCATATTTGTTCAGTAATAGGGTTGTAAAACAGAAGTGTCATTCTTTCTACAAAATATTGTTTTACCATCGGAAAATTAGTTGCTGGATTGAACAATGGGGCATTATTTCAGCACCCAGATCAGCTGAGGTATTGAGTGTGCTCGTAAAATTAAAGGCTTTGTTGCCGTTTAAATACATGTAGCTTTGTCAGCGTACGACGTAATTACATCCTCTAACAGTCTGCCGACAAATAAATGATTAGCTTTCAGCGGCAATACAATGTCACTAATCTGAAGGTTTAACCTGGGAGGACAATTAGGAGGGTTGGGATGAAAGGCTTCTTTGTACGCTAACAGGAATTAGACAGTCACAAGCGTACGTAAAGACTCTGAGGGAGTTGATCTGAACAATTTTATATAAAGATGTCTTTTTTTCATGAAATTTAACAGAGTGGGTGGAACAGAGGTGGAACAAATTCATATACCAGTGATTTATGCATTTATGCATGTTGGGTAGTAGTGCAGGTCCAGGAATCTACAGCTGGTGTTGACACAGTATTGCTGATTTGGGTCCCGATGAGCATCTAATGGAAGCTCACTTTATCAGGTCCTGGACTGCCTGGTAACACAAATACCAAACACATTTAGACATCTACCCTAACAGGACGGTCCAGACTGTAAGGAACGATTAGGGCTGCAGAGAGGACCACCATGGCTGACCTTCCCTCCAGGAGAGGGCCAATAGTCAGGCTCCTCTTTATCCAGCTTAACAGTGGACGGCTGTTTGGGCTGCGTGGGATGGCGAAGCGTTGCGTAGTGCATCAAGCTAATAACATCATTAAGCTAATAACAGCTAGCGCTAGCTGTCGCTTCATGCTTGCTCAGTACGAGGGATTGCTGCAAAGCCATGGACAATGCAGACTCTCTCTGTAGCTCTACACTTTTTCAGGAAGAGTGAATGCTGCTTGTCAAGACTTTGATGCAATCAACTGGGTTCCCTTATATAGGACATTTCTTTTGACGAATATGTATAATCTGATTGAAATTACCTTAAAATCAGATTAGATTAGATTCAACTTTATTGTCATTACACAGGTAAAGGTACAAGGAAATGAAATGCAGTTTAGGTCTAACCAGAAGTGCAATAGTAGCAAGTGCAGGATAAACAATGGTTCCATAAGTACAGGACATGGGTTATTACTGAATAAATATAGAGATAAATACTATTATAGACAGAATTTTACTGATAGATTTGTCCTATGAGTATAATATATAGATAACTTGTATTGTGAACTAAATTGACAGCTGGATAAGTACTGAATATAATATACAGGTGGATATTACTATAAATAGAGTTTTACAGATATGTACAATAGCATAATAAACAGATGATTGTTATTATAACAGAGTTTACATGTACTATGAATATATGTACAGATGGCTATTACTATAGGCAGAATTGTGAGCATGATATACAGTTAGCTATTACTATAAATGTATAGAGAAAGTTTGGACAGAAGCTATTTAAATTAAAGTGCAGTGGAAGGTAATTGCATATTACAGTTAGGGCTGGGCAACGATTAAAATATTTAATCGCAATTAATCGCATTGTATTTACAAACTCCAAGAATGAATTCAAAAGTAGTGTAAAGAGCACTTTTATTTTAATGTTCTGCTGCCATATGAGCAAAAGTGTTGTAACATTTGTAGCACTTATTTTATACTGGATATTTTCAACCCATCTATTGAATTTAGTGCACTAGTTGATCTTTTCTTCATAAGAGAACAGCAAGCACTGCAGCCAAAATATGGCCTTTTTTGACCTGCTGTATATTAGCCAGTCCCTAAGCTTGATGTATCGTGAAACTGTTGACCTTTTGGGTTTTGTGGTTTTTATTTTATTATTACAATTAAATAATAATAATAATAATAATAATAATAATAATAATAATAATAATAATAATAATGTTATGTTCAGTGTTTTTTCGCTAATCCACCTCTTATATATTTCAATCCTTATGTAATTTTGTCTGTGTTGTGTGCACCTGCCTGTTGCTTTAATCCTATAAATTTCCCCGTCGTGGGATAAAAAAAGGATTAGCTAATGTTATCTTATCTTAAATAACACTTTTTAATATATGTACTGGGTTCTTTCAAGGTCTTAATTACATGTTATGTGTGGGCTCCAGTAACATCCATCCATCCATCCACTGATCTACCTGGATGTTCCCTGGAGGACTGAAACGCCTCAGTCAGAGACGTCTGTCTGTGGGTCTGTCGGGGCAGTGAGAGAAGTTTCGTCTCCTCTCTCCGTTTCTGTGGCTCGACGTTTTCATGTTTTTTCACGTGCTTAGATAAATTTGTTGTGTTTCCACTGAAATGAACCGGCTTTTTACAAAACATACAGCTTGATTTAATTTACGGTATTAAAATAAAGCCAAACGGTGCTACTTCCTCTGTTCATGTTTTTTCGCTGCTGCGGTCTCTCTCAGCTGTTTGTAGTTTGTGTGAGAGCTGAGTGGGCGGGCCAGGCTGAGCCTGCGTGCTGATTGGCTGGCGCCGCTGAGCCATGTACGAGAGGGGAGGGGGAGCGAGAGAGTGCTGCCGTGACACAGCGCGCTGCAGTCAGCGCGCCTGCTGACTGACACTGACTGAAAGCATGATGTGAGCAACATGCGTTAATGCGCGATAAAATAAATATCGCCGTTAATAGTCTAATGAATTAACGCGGAATTAACGCGTTAACTTGCCCAGCCCTAATTACAGTTAAAGTACGGTATTGCAAACGTATATGTAAACAATTTGTACTGTGAATAAACAGTCAGCAGTGGTGAGTAGTGCAAGATGCATGTAAACAGTTGTTACAATAGTAACAGTCAGGAGTGCAGGTGAACATTACAGTCTTGTAAATAACAGAATAACATGTTTCATGAATTGGCGTTATATGAATAAAATTTAATTGATGTTCAGGAGGTTTATAGCTGCAGCTGATGCACGTTAAAGAGCTCTACTGACTTTTCTGAGTTGCTCTCAAACATCAGTGTCGTACTAACCATTACACTCATTAAAAATTAGCGAAACAGTCTAATTTCAGGGTAACTTTAACGGACATTACGGCGAAATGCGCCGACGAGAACGCTGCTAGCCTCTCTGCAAGCTAGTACCTCAGGATATCCAGTCTCTTCTTCCGAACAGCGTCTGTATGTGAGGAGAAAGGAGCGGTTCCTTGGAACCAGAAGTGATTCTAAGCAGTGATGTTGAGAGGAGATTGCCTGAAGTCTGGAGCCTTGTATCTTAATAAGATGATTTAAAAGGCCCTTTAGTGACTAAGCTTTTGTAAAGTAGCAACTCCAACAAAATAAAAGCTTGTTGCTGCCTTTACTATCATTTAGAAATGCTCACAATACACATTAATTCCTCCAAAAAATGTATTTTGCTCTCGGGTTGTACAGGAAATAAATACATCACCTTAAAAGTTTCTGAATGGTTTAACATGACCCTAACAAACCCTAAATCTAACGTATTTGAACAATGTGCCGCCCCTTGCACAGGTTTACAGGCTTCAAATATCTGTTGCACAAAGCCGTTAAAGAATAAGGACGTCGATACCTCATTTTTTTTCTCTTGTGTTGTAGTAATAAAACAAATAGCCCAAATCCAACAGTGGCCTTTTGAGTGTTTTCTGAATTCCTCTCCGTCGCTCCGATCCTGTTTGTTCCTTTTGACTGAAATCCATAAAATGGGTCAGAAGATTTTCCCAATATATAAACAACAATAATGGTTTGTAGTTAAGAGGAATAAGCTGCTGTTTATCAGGCTTTCCTTACAAACATAATGCATCAAATAATTCCCCGCTGGCTTTGATCTGTTCAAGGGATTTATTCACAATATGAAGAATGTACAAACAGCAGATTATCCTCCAAAAATCGATGCTTAATTTGAGATATTCTCTCCTTCTGTATTCCACTGGGCTTTGCCGTGGTTTCTGTGACAAGAGTCATGAACTCTGTGTTCAAAACAGGCAAAGGAGTAAAAAATCAAAGCGAATGGTAGATGGCATTGCTGAACTGGATTAGCGTGGGCAACAAATTGCCGAGAAATAGGCTAAATAATAATAGTGGCTGTAATATTATCCATATTACTGATATAAAGGGTGAGATGCAATGCAGTTGGGGTGAAAAAGCTTGGCCAAAAGCACATTAGGATTGCAGGAAACCTGCAAAAGTCAGATGATAAATGCGGACATCATGAAGACTGATCAAATCTTGGAACGTATCCCTTTCAAATTGGAGGTCATCCTGTTAGATCCATCGTATAAATAAAGCCGGAGGCCCCGCATTTGTCTCAAGATGTCTTTTGGATAACCATTACCCTGCGCAATCCGGGAAAAAGGTGTTGAATTTAATTTAGGGATCTCTAACTCTGGATAATAATGGAGATAAAATCTTTGTCTGTAATCTAAACCTTATTCCCCAGACCGTCATCCAAAGGCTGCATCTGTCCGACCATTCTTCCATCCATCCTCTGTAGGATATTTTAGCCATTATTACGGCAATTAACCGAGTCATCAGGTAAAAGCTTAACAAGCGAGTAATAAGAGATAAATGAAAGTAAAATAATTATTTTTTGTAAAGAAAAGGTCCTTTTATTGCTTAAAATTCAATAACAGAAGGTCTTTAGACTTTTGTAGAGGACGTGCTAACATTAGCGTGTCTCTGCCCTTTGAGCTCAACCATCAATACAGGGATGGCTGCCTCTGTGGGGAAAATGGTCACAAACAAAAAAAGTGCATTGCATCCTGGATTGAGAGTTTATTTACATGCGCAAATTAAAAAGTATCTGCAAACAAGTCCACAATGTCGCTTTCATTCTGCAGCTCCGGTGCTGTTATGGCGAGCTAACTCTGTTTAGCAGCGCTCACACCGTGCTGCGTTTTTCTTTTTTGTCAGGTTAAAATCAACCCCACGCTGATGGCTCTTCGTTTTGCCCATCGCCGTGTCCCTCCACAGCTGATAAACTCGCTTTGCATCCACTTGTCAGCTTCCTAGGCTACCATTAATAAAAGTGAGAGCACTGTGCCACACAAATAACCCACCGACAGGAACACGGCACCGCGAATAGCTAGAGACGACTTAACTAAGCCTCGAGGCAGATTATTTGCCTCCGGGAAGTTCAGAAAATGACTTACTTGAATCATTTGAGGAATTGTTTCTGCCCTAATCTGCAGTGCAGTCTAATATGTCGAGCCTGTAGAAGCTTCTGCCATACAAATGAGGTGAAATTTCTGTAGTTATAGTTTTAAAATGCACAAAAAAAGGTGCAGAAATTTGAATGTGCGAGAGTAATGTTTACCCTAACACGGTTTAGTGGTGGGCCTTCAATGTTGTAACATAGTAAGACCACTTGTACCAACATATTGAGGTCGTCTTAGGTAATAAATATGTATTTTTTCCAAAAAATATCTCGGCAAGGTTACACTTTAAAATTTTTCTGTCCCTTTTGTATTTTGCATGGCAGAGTTTTGCAGTAATGCAGCCTGGCTCCATTTCCCTCCGGCCCAAAACAGACCGGACCAATCACAGCTCAGGAGGCAGGACTTTACGTTGCATCACTCTCACTGGCAGGATTACCCATAATGCAGCAGTGCTTTTCTGCTACCATAGTAGCTAAGAGACATACGGAGATTTTTGCTGCTTGGTGCCCTGGGAGATTAAACTGTGTGTCCTCCTTTTTTTTTTGTAGACAAAAGTGTCAAAAAATTGTTCACTGGAGTCCGAAGTTGGCAAATTCCTGGGGTCTCGTTTATAAAGCTTGTGTACGCACAAAATGGGTCCTGAAATGCAAAGTTGGGATCTATAAAAACACATTTGATGGGAAAATGTGTGGTAGCTCTGACCCAGGCGTACGCTCACTTTGGAGACGAGGGAAATTGGCGATGCAGATGTTAAAGTGGTGAATCACAATAAAAACTGCATCATGATTCCTTTCAGACGTTCAATTTCTCTCCATATCAGACTTTGATCATAGATCAGCTTCATCATATGCATTCAAAACTGCTGTTATTCATGCGTGCGCTGGTGACACTTAACTATACATAAGCGCCCTTTAAATAAAAGAAAGAATGCAGATAAGCCGTCTAAAATCTGACATAAAAGTCCACATTTATCGAGGTTTTCTACCATCACATTCCTCTCCCCAATGGTCACCGGAATGACGTGTTTCACAGATTAACAGATTATTGTGACGAGGTGTGAGGCAGTTACTGTAATTACAGTAAAAAGACAAATTCACTCATGCTCTAAGCTGCGCGGCAGATGCATTGGCACCGCTGGAAGACCTTGCAGATGGGAGAATTAGGAGGAAACGTGGTTTCAGCGATCAAAGATTTTCTGATCAGACGACTGACTAATATGGTGCTTTAGACTCCAAGCATTGCATTCTGCTATACGGGGAAAGTTTCTGGCTCCAAACTCCCAGAGCGCAGAGAGATTGCGCGCTCACCACTATTGCTGCATATCATCTAGGATGAGCCGATTTGATACAATTCTCGATAAATAGCTCAGCTTGATTTGATTTGACTCCAATATCGATATTTATTACTTTCAAATTAATGCTGAAAGTCATTCAATCACCAAAACCAGCCAAAGTTTAGATTTACGTTCAACTTATTGAACAGATACATTAACAGGAAAATAAAGTGCATTTGGTTCAATGCATTTAACGTATCACAGAAACCAAAAATGTGCCCAAACGTCTAATTTCAGGGACAAAGGTGCTTCTAAAATCCTGTCAAATCCTTGCCATTCAGCAAATTCATCTCACTTGCTCTTCCTCGCTGTGAACAGTAACGGCAGAATATCAATATTAAATTGTTTTTAAAACATCAGATATTAATCTTTGTATCAAATTTTATTGCACAGTCCTATTCACCAGGCATTGCTCAACCGCTTCATAAACTGTTTTTTTTTCTTTCTTTTTCTTGATCATCCCGGGTAAACCTCTGATTCCTCCTGGTCTCCCTCCTCTCCTCTGAATGACGATCTGAACTCACATCTCAGAGTAATTTAAACACAGAATACGGTTTTCATACGCCGTTTAAAACTGCAATCAGTTTTAACTTTTTAACGAGTTCTTTTAATGTGTTCAACATCTTTTCAAAGTTTCTTTGCTTTTTCTCAATGGCTTCCATTTCACCATGATGACAAAAAAAACAATCAGCTGACCCATTTTACCACATTAACATTTAAGAGGCGCTTTGCTGCGACTATTATGGTTGAATCTGGGCGTGTAGAACATGAGGCGGAAATTCTAAGATTTTTCCTAAAACGTCACTAAGAGCAATTTCTAGTCTAAGAAATCTTTGTGAATATGGGCACTGAATACATTTTGCCGTACTCCATTTTCTTTTTCTTGGCGTACAAACACTTTTAATATGGATTCCACACAAAGTTTCATAAATGAAACCCCTGATCTGAAAACTAAAGGATTCCCGTCCTTTGCTGTCATGCCTATTTATTAAAGTATATCTGCTGTGAAAAGAGGCTGATGCAGCAACGACGGTTAGCTTCAGAGTGCAGGCTAGCTAGCTAAACTAACAGCGCCGCTAATATTAGCTTGATTGATTAGCGAGATTTCCAGTGTTAGTGCAGCTTCTGTATATCAAGAAGCAATAATATCCTGCTCAGTAATCATGTTTACTTAAAAATTCCTACGGTGAGAAAGTTTTTATTTCATATTCAAATTGTGACTGAAGTAAAATTTTCTGCCGGTGTCCGTGAAGAAGCTAGGGCTAACCCCTGAGCAAACAATACCTTCAAAAAAAAAAGAAATTGGCGGCACAGCCACAAAAAAAAAAAAAGATCAAGCTGTAAAAAAAGCAGAAGGGAAGACGTGTAACCTTAAAACGCCACGGTGTAAGTTTGCCCACCTGCAGCCGCAGAAAGCAGAGAGCAATTTTCACTTTGACTATTCTGTGTGTGTGACTTTGTGCTCGGATGACTCAATGCCGGCGAAAGAAAAGGACACCTGAGCAGCTGGCGCTCGGATCGATACCCAGCAGGCCCGGACAATACGAGGGGTCAGAGCGCTGAGAGGCTGATTGGTGGAAAGCCTGGAAATAACTCGTGGCTTGTTGAGGCGTCTGTGACCCCCATCATTGACACCACGCTTGACGAGATTGGAGCAACATCAACAAACGCAGACGGTGGAATGAAGCTGTATTGGATTTTGGCTCCAACAGCCTTTTCGGTTTTATCCTCCCCTGCCTCCTGATTTTTAGCCGCCGCTCGCTGCTCTGGCTCCTATATTGTGCTCGTTTAACTCGCTGTGAAATTATCTGTTTTTGTCTCTCCTGCCGTGAGGAGAAAGCATCCCCGCCATTATGCTGCTTTGTGAAGCCCGCTGTGCGGCATACAGCGTAAAAAAGTTGATGTACTCCTCGCTTTAGTTCATACGAGGATGCTTGTATAAACTTGAAAAAAAAAAAAAGCAACATCACCTTCCATGATGTTTACCTAATTTCAAGCTGCTGGCACGCGGCCTTAAAGGTTTTCTGTGTGCAGCCTCCAGCAGCTCTGAATATTTCTGTAGCATTATTGAAGGGGGGGAAAAAACTAACATCAAAGCTAAGCAGGCCCACTGAAAACCGGATCCCAGAAGGAAGAAAATCCTGATTATGAGGGGCTTTTTGAGCAGAGTTTAACCTAGAAAAATATTGGTAGAAGAGGTGCTTGGTGTACCGTATTCAGCTAGTGCGGGCATGGTGGTGCTCTGAATTTCATCATTCCTTTTCTCTAAAGTTTTACAGACAATAAATGTTGTTTCTGCCGTGCTCTAAGGCTTAAGTTGGCAAAAATATTTCTAACAAACAATCTAAGAATGAAAAGCTACTTTTTTTGGTTCCCCTTTGCTTAGTTGGGTATTTTAGCCGCTTCATTATTTATGTGTTTGGATGCAAAGAAAAACAGTTTTCCATGAGGTTCATTTAATCAAATATTAAAAAAAAAATCAAAAAGTATCTCTTACATCGATATATTGATTAACGATCCAATTATGTCAATGCAAAAATGAAAATATCGATCAATATCATAATTTTTAGAATGCACCTTTATTTTGAAGTTCACAAGGCATGAAACTAAAGTTGTTAATATTATTTAAAAATTAGAAGAACGCTCCTATTGCTTTAAAGGGTAACTCACCCCCAAATCAACTTTTTTTTTATTGCCAAAAAACTGTTAACATGGTTGTCTTATAGTACCGTCTACATATTCTGGTCATTGTTTTTGAAAAATTAGAGCATATTTGTTGAAATCCTGCTTTTGTGTATAAAATAGTGAGTGTGGCGCCCTCCTGTGGTTACACTGTGGTCGTACATTGAATTTTCTATTAACAGTGCTTTTGGTTGATTTTTCTAATTTGTCTGGAATTATGCTTTTACTTGGGAGTGAGTTACACTTTAAATCCCTGCTTAGCAATAAAATAATCAAATCCTAGTTTTTTTGTGAGTAAATAGTGTTGGATGGGTAGATGATATTGAATCATACCAGTTGCATCAATCGGAAATCATAACAGACTTTGTCATATTGGCAAATATCACGTCCCTATCCAAACATATAAATATAGCATTGTAAAGTGAAAAAGACGGTTATTTATACCCCAAGCACTCATATTTCTCTGGATTGTGTTATTTATTTTGTCTCTAAAGCTAAAAACTTCAGGTTTTCTTTAATTTCTGTGTTCAATTCAGTGGTCTTTCTTCCATCTTCCTGGATGTCACAAAAGGTGTCTCTCAAGGCTATTTATTTGGACAAATGTATATTTTTAAAATATTTATATTAATAATTTGGGTCATAATGTTTATCACACATCTCTCCATCTCTATTCTGATGACGCAGTTGTCACCCAAACACAGTTGCCTTGGTGTTAACTAACCCTCATTCTCCAAATGCATGACTTCACGCCGGCATATTTTTATTTTAAATAAAAAATCGGCTTACCTCCACTTTATCTAGATTCCTATACGTTACTCAGTGGAAGATGTAAGGGTAATAAAAAGAAACATATTCATAATTGTGGTGAAAAGTGGGGTTGTGGACAACGATCTGAACAACTCTAAAAAAAAAATCTGATTTCTGTTGTTTAAACCCATTTTAGTCTGATTTTATTTACAATCGTATAAAAAAATGTCTTCTCCTCCTGTCAAGCATTTTCTAAATGAGGTGTAATTTTAACATAGCACTTAGAACAGAAATAAATTAGGGTATTTACCATGCTGATTTTCTAAATTACACCTAATTTATCCATTTGACTAAAGAGTGAAAAAGAGCTTAAAATAAGATGCTTTGTTTATGCTGAGTTATTATTGCTGTATAAATGCCACCTTTGTTGTGTGACAATTCTCCAAATGAGGAAAACGGCTCTGGCTGAACACATTTAAAAGGTTTTAACATTATTATTATTATTATGTAAGATGCTGACCACTCATACATGCTCCACAGAACTCCGCTCTAAGCAATCATGGTTATTATCACATCCCTGTCCACAACTGAGGGTGGTGCTCATTGTTCAGTCCAGAAAGGTTAAAATGAACCGATTCTGAAGTATAAACTGATCTGTTTTTGCTTTAATTATCATAAATATCTCTTAAGATGCCAAGCAGTCATTAGCACTTAGGTTTTAATTGTCTTCTGCTTTGCTGCAACTCTGTAACATCTCTCCTTTCATCTCTCTTTATAGATAGTTGTATTTATGTTTAAAACGCCACATAGAAGCGCAGAATTAATTATTTTTTTTTTTTTTTTTTTAGGTTTTTTTGTCACAATGAAGTGTTTTTAAATCACCCTCGACAGCGACAACTGCCAGCAATGAGTCGTTTACATCAGTTTGAATTTCAGAATTTTTACCCGCATAATTGTTTTACGTCGGACACATTGGAGGGTTTTGCAGTTTAAGCTCATGCCTCATGTTCTAAATGTGACTTTGAAACATTGTCCTGCTGCATAAGTGCAATCAAACTCGAGGTCGTTTTGCAGAAATGTTGTTGATTTTACACCAGATGTAACTACAGGTGTTTTGTTTTTTTCCGGCTAATGTGTTTTGGTCAGCTGTGATTCTTTCATGGCGGCCATTTTGCCCAGTCTCTCTCTCTTGGGTTCTTCTCTGACCTCCTGGATGAGTCGTTGATGCACTCTTGGAGTAATGTTGGTAGGTCGGTCTCTCTAAACAATAATGTTATTTTTTTCTGTGGTTCAAAGCCGTAGAAACGGCTTCGTAACCCTTTCAGGACTAATGGCAATGACTATCCCATCTGTTTCTCATTTAAGAGATTCCTTAAATCTTAATATCTGATATTAATCAGGTCTGGTTGTGGCTCGTTAAATTGGTTAATCCTAGATTTTTAGTGGTTTAACAATGGGGTAATAACCTTTCAATGTAAGCCCAGGTTGGTTTGGATATCTTTTTATCCTTTAACTAAATGAACTCAGTTTATCCTTGTCAGAAATGACAAAGTTTGTTTGATCTGCAACTTTAAAGGGTGACGAAAAGTAAAAGAAAAAAGTATAAAGTTAAGTAGATCATATTAATGTCACTTTTTCTTGTTTAATTGCACAACATATTTAGTTTTTTGTCACTAAAACAAAAGCGTATGCAGATTAAAATCTACCCAGTTCTGAGGAGATGTTCCAGACGTCGTTGAACATTGTGAGTCCTCCCAGGCTGTTTATGAGGCGGTCATGAGAGGACTCTCCTTAACACCCTCCACCGTCCTTAACACCTTAAATAAATCCTTCGTCCATCTGAGATGACAAGATAAATACCAGCTAGCGGCTGACTGAAAGGGAAACCTGTCCTCCCCCTGAGAAAAAGCACTCACTTCCCTGAAGGGGAGATAAGGAGAAGCGATGGTTCGTAAACACAAGCCTTTAAAGATGGAGCGAGGCTCCCTGGAAAAAAGGCGTTGGATGTTACATTTTTGTCTCAACATGACGGGTAGTGATTGTTACAAATGCTGCAGATAGGTGCAGATGTACCAGCGCTGGTGGATTTGTTTAAATTTACGGGGACTAAAGCGTCCTCCCTGGGTTAGATTTTTCACCCGAGCACTGAGGGATGAGGAGAGTCCACCTACTCAGCGTCATGGAAGGAGAAATGTTTTAGCTGGGCAACCTTAGACTGGAGCTTCTCCTCCAGTATGGAAGGAGTTTTTATGTCTTTATGCCAGATTATTGACCAGAGAAACATTTAATCCAGATTAGTAACAGAGAGCTCAGCTTTGAGTTTAGCCAGAGGAAATATACAGGATTTCATTACCCATAAGCCTTCTTAAAGAGTTGGATCAGTCCATCCATCTATCCGTTTATCTGTACATCCATCTATTCATCCATCCATCCATTTATCCACCCATTCATCTATCCATACATCCATCTATCCATCCATCCATCTATCCATCCATCCATGCATGCACCCATCCATCCATCTATCCATCCATCCATCTATCCATCCATCCATGCATGCACCCATACATCCATCCATCCATCCATCCATCCATCCATCCATCCATCCATCCATCCATCCATCCATCCATCCATCCATCCATCCATCCATCCATCCATCCATGCATGCACCCATCCATCCATGCAACAATCCAACAGTTGGTCTTAGTCCCTCTGTCCGTATGCAGGTCTCTACAAAGATTCATATATTTAATGGTCAAAAGAGGAGGTACAGCCTGAAAAGGTTGTTGGTCCATCACAGTAAATTTATCATTTATGTGCAGTTTATTGCAGATAGTTTTTTTTTCAGATAGACAACTATCCACCTAAACCAAAGCTGTTTAGTGTCCCCCCCCCTCGCCAAAGTGGGGATAAACACACAGCTGTAAACATTCTGAAATATCAATGAAAAGCCTGATGCTCGTCAGCATGACTACATTGGTAGACATGGGAACTAATTAACCTCTATATAACTTTTATTTTTTTAAA